>NC_058132.1:372502217-372537191 GCF_016433145.1 Gracilinanus agilis
GCTGGTGAAAGTCTAATGTGAATTTGGAATGTGTTCAGCAGTCATCCCATGCCCCCCCCCCAGAGCATCTTTACCCAGGGAGTTCTTTTGAATGATTTATGTTTATTCATTTTTTGAATCCAATAAGTCATTTATATCATATCCATTTTCTCTGCTGGGTGAAATAAATATTGTCCCATGCCAAACACACACACACACAAAACTTATATCCATACACACACATATATGTGGTTATCCCCATATTTGCTCTCTCTCTCTCTCTGCATGTGTGTATATATATATATATATATATATATATATATATATATTTGTACTCTCTCTATATATATTTGCACTCTTTCTACATATATATTTGCACTCTCTCTTTCTCTCTCTCTCTATATATATACATATACATATATATATAGTGCAAATATGAGGATAACCACATTTAGGAAAACCAAAAATACCAGTTATATAAGCATTTCTTGGGAAGCTTTCATTAGTTCTGGGTGGTAGTGAAGTGGCAAAGTGAGAAATTAATCCTCCATGGTTAGTCTCAGGATTGAATCTGATCCATGTGAGCCCAGAAGAGAAAAAGTGCTTTCATACTTTCTGATTAAGCTGCTTAATCATCTTACTTCAGAACTTCAAAACATCTGTGATTTTACCAGGATTGGTTTCCCTCCACCAGATCATAACCCCTGTAATGAGAATGGGGTGGCCAGGGATTTCTGCTGGGGAGATAACATTTGGAGCATTTGTAATGACAGCACTTCCTTCCATTTCATCCATTTCTTCAGTAGATGGAAATAATTGATCTTCACAACTTGTCATTAAGAAATATTCATAAAAATATCAAGGCACCAACTTCTTCATCTCTCACCTCAGATCCTATGAAAATAAATTAAATGAGGTACTCTCCAACCCTTTGCTGCTTTCTACTCTTTCAGTCTCTCCAAACTTAAGGTGTACTTGTTTATGTCTTTTCCTTCACTCACTAAATGACACTCTGGTGTCTCTCCCTCTCCACAAGGTCTTCTGTCTGAAGTCCAGTGTCTTTCCCTGCCAGATGAATTTGTTGAATTAAAAAGTTGCCTCAGGCACATTTTTTCAGTTCTTAAACTATTTGCCAAAATTGCTGGGTATGTCTCTACCAGCCATCATGCTCTGGTAGATGTTCTTCATGTTAACATTAGTGGGGGCAGCTAGGTAGCTCAGTGGGTTGAGAACCAGGCCTAGAAATGGGAGGTCCTGGGTTCAAATCTGACCTCATATACTTCCTAGCCATGTGACCCTGGGCAAGTCTTAATTCCTATTACCTAGCCCTTACCACTCTTCTGCCTTGGAAAAAAAATACTGTTGATTATAAGATAGAAGGTAAGGTTTTTTTTTAAAAAAAACTTTAACATAGCCAAATCAATTTATCAATTGGTGGGAATCTCACCAATTTTGTTTGACTTTCAGATTACAGGCACCTGTTTCTGTCAATGGATTGGTATACAAAGCCTTGCCCATTTTGGTGTGACTTGCCAGGGTATATTCTCTATTGGTGACCTTTGAGAAATCAAGGTCACATCCACAATATCTTAAGAAATTCGAGCAATGAAAAGATCTCTAAATTTATTCAAGAAAATGCAAGCATTCAAAGATCATATTTTAATATTGTTTAGTAATTTTCAGTCATGTCTCACTCTTAGTGACCACATTTGGGATTTTGTTGGTAGAGATACTGGAGTGGTTTGCCATTTCCTTCTCCTGCTCATTTTATGGATGAGGAAACTGAGACAAACAGGCTAAGTGACTTTCCCAAGCTCATACAACTAGTAAGTGTCTGAGGTCAGATTTGAATTCATGGAGATGAATCTTCTTGATTCCAGGTCTAACATTCTGTCTACTGCACCACTTAGCCGCTCCCTCACAGAATATATAGGCATCTATGACTCACAGCAAGGAAGAAGCAAGGTTCCTACTTACAAAGATCATACAGTTTAATAGGGTAGCCAAAACAGACATACAATAAACAGAAATATAACAAAGTAAGAAGAAGGAGTTGGAGTTGGATGAATATTGTTTAGAAATTTTTTTTGCCACCACTAATGGTCAATTAGAGAAAAATCTCAGAGGAGAGAAATATTTTTTTAAATTTCTATTTTGAATATTTTCCCATAGTTACATGTTTCATATTCTTTCCCTCTCCCCCAAACCTCCCACCCTGTAAATGATGCACAATTCCACTGGGTTTTACATGTATCATTGATCAAGACCTAATTCCATGTCATTGATAGTTGGACTAGAGTTATTGTTTAGTGTCTACATCCCCAATAATATCTCCATCAGCCCATGTGTTCAAGCAGTTGTTTTCTTCTGTGTTTCTCCTCCCACAGTTCTTCCAGAGGAGATAAACCTTGATATTCAACCTAACAGAATCAGGGATAAAATGTGGTGAATGGAAGAAGGATGGACTAATATCTTCGAAGTATGATTAGTGCTACTGTAGTTATTTTCTTTTTGTTATGTGGGGCAAGTTTTAATGGAAATAACCTTATTTGAGAAAGTTCAATAAAATTAATAATGGATTATTACACTGATGAGGATTGGACCTGTGATTTTAATGGTAAAATTAATTTCCAGATGCGAAAACTTTCTGTCTAGTAAAGACAGAAACCTCAGGACACCGTAAGTTTGGAGAGACTGAAAGAGTAGAAAGCAGTAAAGGATTGGAGATGACCTCACTTAGTTTATTGTCATAGGATTAGAGGTGAAAGATGAAGAAGCAGTTGATGTCTTCATTTTTTTATGAATATGTCTTAATAACAAGTTGTGAAGATCAATCATTTCTGTCTACTGAAGAACTTTAACTGTAAATTAGTCTTAAAGAGTTGTCTAGGAGACTTGGAAGTTAAATGATTTGCTCAGAGTCACATAGCCAGTATGTGTCGAAGGTGGAATTTGAACCCACACTTTCTGGTTCTCTCTACTCAACACACCAGCCTGCTCCATGCTCTAATATCCTGCACAAAACTACTATCAATCATTCTGGTATGTTCATAATAGCAAGAAATAAGGAGGGAACCTTCTTGCCCAAGCAGCACCCCACCCCATGTCTCTCTGTCTCTTTTGTCTCTGTCTCTACTGCCCACCCCAACCCATTTTGTTATTATCCTTGACTCCTGGCACAAAAAAAAACAAAAAAAAAAAACAAAAAAAAACTATTCCACTATCCTCATCAAAGCTTTTTAACCAATTTCAGGCTATTTGGACTGGTCCCTTCTGTATCCCCACCCTACCTAAAACTATTAAGTCTACCACTGATCCTAGAAAAATTCATGTCAAAAAAAAATCCCTTCTCTTATTTCCAATTTAATATCTTGCTTTGAACTTCTATCCCCAAAGTGTGTGTGGGAGCAAGATAGCATAAACAGCCTCTGGGCTATAGCCAGAACATATTTAAGCAGTGGGAAGAACACTGTCCCTTTCCTGCCCTCATAGCCAAAATTGTTGTTGTTATTCAGTAGTGTCAGTTATGTCCGACTCTTCATGACCCCATTTTGGGTTTTCTTGGCAAAGATAATGAAGTTGTTTACATTTTGTTCTCCAATTCATTTTACAGATGAGGAAAACTGAGACAAATATGGTTTAGTGACTTACCCAAGGTCACACAGCTAGTGTCTAAGGTCAAATTCAAATTCAATTCTTCCGGACTCCAGGTCCAGCACTGTATCCACTGAGCCACCTAGCTGCCTTCACAGCCCAAGTATAACCCTAAAACATTTGGTAAACTTCTGATTTAGATTTTGTTCTTAGGGAAGATATGCCTTCGAGTTCTATCTTAGTGACTATGTCATTACATTTTTAAATACACACACACACACACACACATATATATATATACATACATATATATATATACACTTTAGAAATATATTTCTAAGTAGAATGGACTAGTTCCTGAAGAATTTCTGTGCAGAGTAACCCTCTATGATATGACACTGATTATCCTCCATAATTCAGAGGGGGTGGATATGCTAACCCCCAAACCACAATTTCAGCAATTCAAAATATTTCACTAGTAGAAATTGAATGCAGTTTTTCCTTTATAAGAAGTTATTAAAAAATTCCTAGGACAGTAAGTCAATTTGGAATGTAGATTATAAGCAGAAAGCTACTTAGTTCACGCTAAAAAAATATCAGTGCTTTCACTTTGGTACGAAAAGAGAAGTATAGTATGGGTAACCTCTTTTTCAGTATGGAGAATTATGGCCCCTTAACCCTATGCTGGACTGGGAGTAGCCCTAGGTTCTCTGTTGTGGATAAAATCTAATATAGGTACATTCACCCACATAAGAATGGAATTTGGAGTCATCTAATATATGAACAGCAGATTCCATATTAGAAGAACTCAAGAACCCCCATAGCATCTTTCTACGTATTGGCATTATACACACATACCCTCAGCTTCCCACATATAATTTGTCATATCCTTCCAACTGCCTGTTGGAGAAAGGCTTAAAGAAGAACAAAAATTCATGTCTTAGGTGGCAGCTATTTGATACAGGGGAGAAATTGCTAGACATGGAGTTGGGAAGATCTAAGTTCAAATCTGCCCTCAAGATAATTACTAGCTATGTTACCCTGGAGAAAACACTTAGTCTGTATTTACCTCAATTTCCTCATCTATAAAATGGGGATAATAATAGCACTAAACTCCCAAGATTGTTGGAAGGGTAAAATGAGATAATTATTGTAAAGCTCTTAGCATATTCCCTGGCATCTGGCAGGTTTTCTATAAAGGCTATTCTTGTTGTTGTTGTTGTTAAAAAGGTGGTTCAGCCTTCCCCTGGGGCCCTCTACTTCTAGGATTCTTGCTTGACTCCACACAAAGCTACCAGTGGCCATAATCACAGTTATTCTTCCCCCACACTCCAACTCTTACAATCCATCTTAGAATGAATATTAAATACTGGATCCAAGGCAGAAGAGTGGTAAGGGTAGGCAATTGGGATTAGGTGACTTGCCCAGGGTTGCGTAGCTAGGAAGGGTCTGAAGCCGGATTGGAATCCAGTCATTCTTTTCAAAAATATCAGCTCTAGGATCCTGGAAGCATACCAAGGTGAAAGACAGCACATTGGACCAGTACTTGAGTTCTAGAGACTGGTATGTTTCCCACATTGCTTTTATCATGAATTATCTAGTCATCATCCCTGACATCAGCTGCTTCTGACATCTCAGACTCTCTCCCACATCTGCTCTGTCACTGTCAAAGGAACCAGGCATCAGTTGTTGTTGCTGTTTTGGGGGGGGGGCGGTAAAGATAGAATCCATAGAGGCCACAGAAATCTGAGATTAGATATTCCCCTTCATCCATTTGCAGAAAAGAGACTTTTGAGGCAATTACTGGAAGTACAGAAGATGACTACCTCTCTACAAAAGAACTGTTGTACAGTCATTTTTCAATCATGTCTGCCTCTTTGTGACCCTATTTGGGGTTTTCTTGGCAAAGATACCAGAGTGGCTTGGAATTTCATTCTCTGGCTCATTTTACAGATGGGGAAACTGAGGCAAACTGTGACTTGTCCAGAGCCGCACAGTAGATGAATGAGACCAGATTTGTACTCAGAAAGATGAGTCTTTCTCACTGCTGACCTGGTGTTCTATGAACCATGGTGCCACCTGGCTGCCCCCTACATAAGAGAGCTACATGAGAGCATGGGTACCAATTTGTATTCTCAATTTAAGAGTACTATTCTAGAGAAGGCAGGCTGGAGTCATATACTTAGGACCTGTGTGACTAGACAATTCACTAAATTTCTCTGAACTTCAGTTTGTTGAACATTAGAAAGAGGAAGAAAGTGAGGGTGAGACCTTAAACAAGTGCTTAGCAATAATAACTGTTAGATACAGAAGGCTTTAAGATTTTCAAAGCCCATTTTATAAATATCTCACTTAAGCTTCCCCTCTCCTCCTTATTTAATAATGTCTCAGAGAGGTTAAATGATCAGCTCCAAATCACATAACTAGTAAGTACTAAAGAGAGGATTTGAGTTGTCTTTGATAAAATTTTCTGGGTCTCAGTGTATGCATCTGGCAAATGGTAGAGTTGCACTGGTAATTATCAGAGATTCTGAAACTGGGGTTGATTAATCAGGCATTGTGCTAAGTGCTGGGAATAAAAAGATCCCCTTGAGGGGCTCACAGTCTAACAATAGGGAGACTATACCTAAAAAGAAGCTGGAAGTGGGTGGATTGAAAGGGAACATGGCACCATCTACGGGGCATATTGAAGTCTTTTTTTTTCTTTACCTTCTGACTTGGAGTCAATACTGTGTGTTGGTTTCAAAGCAGAAGAGTAATCAGGGCTAGGCAATGAAGGATAAATGACTTTCCCAGGGTCACACAGGTTGGAAGTATCTGAGGCCAGATTTGAACCCAGGATCTTTCATCTCCAAGCCTGGCTGTCTATGTACTGAGCCATCAAGCTGCCACCTTATGATGAAATCTTGAACCCAGATGGGAAATAAAGAGATGGTTGACCTAGGTGCCCCCCTTAAATTCCCCTTGGAAGAATAGGGGAACTAATCAGAGGCATGGATGAGAGATCTGTTCCAGGACTGATGTGATTTCACAGGATGATGAGGTTTCCATAGAATGAGGGAGAACAAAAAAGTATACACAGGCAGGAAATTAAAAAACAAAACAAAACAAAACCTGGATGAGGTTCATGAACTTGTTTTATCTATATATTGATGGTTGTTTTTCAATTTATAATCCTCCTATGTACTTTCATTTATATGTTGAGAAACAACATTCTGAGAAGAGCTCTTCACAAGACTGCCTAAGGGTTAATAAAAGATTAAGGACTCCTGGACTAGATTATCTCTAAATTTATTTCTAATTGTGATTTGAAGGGTCTACTACTGAGGAGAAAAATGTAAAAACCCTGAACCTTTATAAAGGTAGGCTATAATTAATTATGAAAGAATAATCAAGACTTGGGGACAAAAGTAGTCAACACTAGATGGTGCAGTGCATAGAGTAGTGAGCTGAAGTCAGGAAGACTCATCTTCCTGAGTTCAAATATGGCCTCAGACACTTTCTCATTGTGTGACCCTGGGCAAGTCACTTAACCCTGTTTGCCTCACTTTCCTCCTGAGCTAGAGAAGAGGATGGCAAACCACTTCAATATTTTGCTAAGAAAAACCCAACTGGGATGACAAAGAGTCAAACATAATCAAGACTCAATGGTGGGGGCAGTTAGATGACTCAGTGGATAGAGAGCCAGGCAGGGAGACTGGAGGTCTTGGGTTCAAATCTGGCCTCAGACACTTTCCAGCTGTGTGATCCATGGGCAAGTCTCTTAAGCCCCATTGCCTATCCCTTATCACTCTTCTGCCATAGAACTGATATTCATTATCATTTTTAAAAAGAAGGTAAGTGTTAAAAAAAGATTCAGTGAGTCACCTTTGTAGAGGTTAGAGAAGGGAAGATCTTATGACAAAACACCATGTATGTGGTATACGGAATAGACTTCCCTAGACAATAAGGTGTACCACCTCCCTCACCTCAGTGGGTAGGATTCCGTGTTGGGAAGTAGAAGAAATGGCTAAAATGATTGGATATCTTCAAGTAAAACTATCCATAGAAATATATCCAATTTTTAAAGTGAAAACAAAATTCAAGCAAAGGCAATGAAAGCATGACTAATTCAGTAAATCCTCTCTAACAGACAGTGGATGCCACACTGTAATTATTTAATACAATGTGCATGAATTAAAGTCAGATTTGAGCCCAGAGTTAGGCTGGGTCAGGACAAGTTGTAGGAGTCTCATGCATGTGTCTGGGAATGACCAAAGGAACCATTCTTCTTCCTAGCTGATGGAGAATGGATCCTCCTCTTAGACAAAGACCTAGGGGAAAGGTTAAGCTGAGATGATCCTGCTGAGGGAGGTATGATGTTAACATCACGTTAGTGTGAAGCATCTGTCTGGAGCCTTGCATCTGGCTCTGGGCAGGTGAAGTCCTGCCCATCCATGCACTTGGGGGGGCCCTTACGCCTTCCTTGATGGTCCCTGAGCCTGAGAGGAAGGGGCTTTATTTTTACTCACTCCTTTCCAGTGTTATTAGGGTTACTTGGATCTGGAGCAACAATGAGGTTTCAGGGTCTCACCATGGGCATCTTGGAAGGAGTTTGAAGTGATTCATGGAGCCGCTGCTTCTTCAGAGCATTGGGAAAGAGAGTGGGGGGTCACCACCAAGACATGAAGCCAACAGTATTAGATACGTGTTGTATCTCCCCTATATGAACCGAGTTACTTGAAGAAAAAAAAATACCAACTAGCTTCCTTTTGTATTGGTATCCCCAGAGGTATAGGCATATGGTATGTACTTGGTAAAATTTTTTTTAAATTTAAACTCTTACCTTTACCTTCTGTCTTAGAAGAATGGTAAGAGGAAGGCAATTGAGTTTAAGTGATACAGTCTGTGGTCAGATTTGAACCCAGGACTTCTTGTCTCCAAGCCTGGCTTTTTGTCCATTGAGCCACCTAGCTATCTCTTGGTAAATGATTGTTGAGTCAGTATGTCAGGTCTCCAAGTAGACCCAATTTGCATCAACATTATCTGTCTCTAAGGTGTTTGAAAGTGGGATTAATTTTTTTCAAAAATCAATTGAAAAATGCTTACTGCAAAAAACACTAGTAAATTATAATTTATTCTAGAATTAATTATTTCTGATTGGGGATTGTTATGTACTCATTTCAGGAAAAGTTAGTTTGATCGAAGCCTTTTTTTTCTTGACTATTGATTTTTGTTGCTGTTCAGTCATGTCTAACTCTTTGTGGCTTAATTCAGTGTTTTGGCAAAGATTTCCTTTGCTAACTTATTTTATAGAAGAGGAAACTGAGACCAGCAGGATTAAATTATTTATGATGAGTCATATAACTAGTAAGTGTCTGGGGCTGGATTTGAACTCAAGTCTTCCTGACTCCAGTTCTGATACTTTATTCACTGTACCACCTAGGCAGCCCAACCATATAGTAGTAGCTTTATGTATGGGGTGGAAATGGATAGAGTCTGAGCTGAAGAATAGGGGGTCTTGGATACCAATCTGGTCTCAGATACTTCCTAGCTATGTGACCTTGGGCAAGTCACTTAACCCTTATTGCCTAACCACTCTTCTGCCTTGGAACCAATACTTAGTATCGATTCTAAAATAGAAGATGAGGATTAAAAAAAATTAGTAATCATAATCATGAGAAATCATAATTTGACATTTGTTAAGTCCAGAATTTTTTACAAAAGAAATTAGAAGTATTGTGTCACAATAATGGAGTAGTTGAGGCATCTAAGTGGCATAGTAGATAAGAAAGCAGGAACTGGAGTTGGGAAGACTTGACTCCCAAACCAGCCTCAGACATTTACTAGCTTCATGACCCTAGGAAAGTCATTTAACCCTGTTTGTCTCAGTTTTCTTGTTTGTCAAATGAGCTGGAGGAGGAAATGGGAAACCACTCCAGTATCTCTACCAAGAAAATCCCAAATGGGGTCACAAAAAAGTTGGACATGTCAGAAATAAATGAACAATGACAACAATGGAGAAATTGCCTGTCCAAAAATGTAGCAAAACCTGGTTGATCAGTAAGTACCATATAACAGATGACTAAAAGTTTTAACCAAAGAGAATGGAATGACTTAAGAATAGAATAATCGTGATAAGGTATTGAGAAGTCAAAGTAGTGTGGATTTCTACAGGACTCTGCGACATCGATCTTTTCATTTATTTTCCAAATGAACTCAATAAGAGGAAATATGGTTGGAATTTTCCAAGTGGTGTGCCCAGACATCTATGACCCAAATGGATTTTGGAAACACCATAAAAGACACATATTCCCTAATGTGGAGTAATTTTCAGTCCTTGTTATACAGAATACCCTATAGTCAAGATCATTCAGGGACCTTAACGATGAAGTCCAATGCCATTTGCCTATTGTATCATTTTGCTATTAAAATAGAAAGGTAGAGGACAAGACATATGAAATTATTATTCACTCAAGCTAATGCAGGGATTTTCATTCCCAAACCAGGACTTGGACTGATCTTTTATCTTGACCTCCTATCCTATCACCTTTTCTGTTAGAGATT
This sequence comes from Gracilinanus agilis, assembly GCF_016433145.1. Lineage (NCBI taxonomy): Eukaryota > Metazoa > Chordata > Mammalia > Didelphimorphia > Didelphidae > Gracilinanus > Gracilinanus agilis. Next base: position 372,512,337 of record NC_058132.1, read on the forward strand.
AGAGATATTTCCCTGGAACAAAAGTCCCACCACTTATATAATATGAATATTCAAGTCACACTTACGAAATTCTGAAAAAATAAAATCATTTGGCGGTCTCCTTTAAGTTTGACCTGGGATTCATGGGTTCATTCAACAATAAATGAATTAATAAATGACTAAAAGTAGGCTGAATTTAACCCCCAAGGGGTAGGGCATTCTATACATTATAACAGATTAGTTTTATCAAGATAATTGCTTTCAATTGGATATTTGCTTGGCTAAAAATATTTCTTCTAAGGATTTTGTTCATATAATATGTATATATACGTGTGTGTGTATATACTTATTTATATATTTATCACTTATATATTTGTATATATAATTTTCTCAGGGTAGTGGAAGGAGATGAGGGAGGGGGAAAAATAAATACTTCTAATTGAAAAAAATTTTTATCTCAGAGATATAGAATCCCTAATGATATGTTAGAGTAGTTGAACAACAAGAATATCAACTGGGTACCAAAGGGATGAGAGGGGTCTCCAAGTGGGGAGGGGGTAACAAGACAATAGGTAAAAAAGAAAGGCAGAGGTAAGGGGTTAACTGAAACATTGATTGGAGGAGAAAGTAGAGGAAGACATGCTAATGAAACATTTTTTATATTCTAAGAATTTTCCCTAGGAGTAGCAAATGTAAGATAGCAGAGTTAGAGGTAGGACAACTAGGTGAAAGAGTAGAGAGAGCATTGGCTTTAGAGTAAGGAATGCTCACCTTCATGAATTAAAATTTGGTCTCAGTTATCTCATAAAGCAAGAAAAAGTAATAACAAGATTGATATGGAAGAACAAAAGATCTAGAATAACAAGGGAATTATTTTCAAAGTATGAAGAAAGGTGTTTTAGCTGTATCAGATCTCAATTTATATGCAGCAACCATCAAAACAGTCTGGTATTGGCTAAGAAATAGAGTGGAGGAACAATGGAGAAGATCAGCCGTTCAGCATGCAGTGGTAAATTACCATAGTAAACTAGTGTTTGACAAATCCAAATATCTAAGTTTTTTAGAAGAACTCTATTTGACAAAAATTTCTGGGAAAAATGGAAAACAGCATGGCAGAAATTAAGCACAGAAAAATACCTCATATCATATACCAAGGTAAAGTCAAAGTGGATATGTGATTTAGAAATAAAGGGTGATATCATAAACAAATTAGGGGAGCACAAAATAGTTTACAGCTCAGACCTATGGATATGAAAAGACTTTAGGTAAAAACAAGACAAAGAAAATATTATGAGTTGTAAAATAGATAATTTTGACCACATTAAATTTAAAAGCTTCTGCATAGACAAAAGCAATGCAGCCAAAATTAAAAGGCAAACAAACTGTGAAAAATTCTTTAACGACTATATAGAGAAATGAATCAAATTTAGAAGAATGCAAAGCATTTCCCAATTGAAAAATGGTCAAGTGATATGAAGAGGCAATTTTCAGATGAAGAAATTAAAACTACCTCTAGTCATATGAAAAAATGACTCAAATCACTACTGATTAGAGAAATGCAAATTAAAAGAACTGTGAGGTACCACCTCATAGTCATCAGACTAGCTAACATGACAAAAAAGGAAAATAATAAATGTTGGAGAGGATATAGAAAAATTGGTAAACTTATACACTGCTGATAGAAGCGTGAAATGATACAACCATTCTAGAGAGCAATCTGGAGCCATGTTCAAAGAGCCATAAAACTGTACATATCCTTTGACCCAGTAATACTACAACTAGGTCTGTATCCCAATGAGATTAAAGATAGAGGAAAACTATCTACCTGTTCAAAATATTTATAACAGTTCTTTTTGTGGTGGCAAATAAGTGGAAACTGAAGGAATATCTATAAATTGGAGAATGGCTGAACAAGTTGGTATATGCTTATAATGGAGTAGTATTGTGCCAAATGACAAATCATCTGATGACAAAAAAAAACAACAAATGAAAACAAAACCCTGGAAAGCCTTATATGAAGTGATGCAAAGTGAAATGTGCAGAACCAGGAGAACATTGTATACGGTAACAACAATAAAGTATGGTGATCAGTTGTGAATGACTTAACTATTATCAAGAATGTCAGGGATCCAGGACAATTCTAAGAGATTTATAACAAAAGAGGATATCCACCACCATAAAAGGAGCAGAGCCTGAATGAAAATTGAAACATGCCATTCTTCACTTTATTTTTTCCATGAATTTTTCTCTAGTGTAAGCAAAATATGTCTTCTTTCACAACTTAACAAACATGGAAACTTGTATTATATAAGAATATGTATGTAATTTATATTATATATTACCTCTTTTCTTGGTGAGGGGAGAGAAGGAGAAAGAGAGAATATACATTGCAAAATATGAAAAAAACAAATATAGGAAAATTGTATTGATGTAATCTGGAAAAACTAAAGTATTATAATAATAATGAAAAAATTGGTCTTAGACATTTACTAGTTGTGTAACCCTGGACAAATCACTTGGCTCTGTCTCTGTTTCCTCATCTGTAAAAATAAGCTGGAGAAGCTCATTAAACCATTCTAGTATCTTTGCCAAGGAAACCCCAAATGGAGTCACAAAAAATTAGACATGACTTATAAATGACTGAACAATAGAGTTAGAGTTAGCTTGGGTTTGTCATCTTCCCTCCTTACCATCTAAAACCAACAAGGCAGATATCAGAGTACAACAACATTTGCACCCAAAGTTGAAATGAAACATTACCCTGAGGCAATTCTTACAGGAAGAATTGAAATTTATCTCATGAATCTGGTACTCCATTTAGAATCCTAAATCTTGAGTGAGAGAGGTCCTTGGACACCAGCACTTCGTCTCAACTCATTTTACAGAAGAGCCAAGTGAGTTCTAGGAGGAATCAGTGTACTAGGCATTTGGGGCAGGATTTGAGCCCAGGTCTTCTGACTTCCAAGTCCTAGTATTTTTACTGAGCCACATTGACTTATATAGATTGAAATTGAGTTGAATTGGATTCCTTCATCTCTCCTGGTTGCTATAGTTTTAGATAACAGTTTTTGGAGTTAATCCCTTGGCAGTGTCTCAGAAATTTGACACTATTCCTTAAGCATATTAATATTATTAATGTTGACATGATGATGATAGCTAGACTGAAACCCAAGTCAGGATTTGAACTCAGATTTTTCATTTTCAGCTATCTCCCACTCTATCTGTTATGTCACCTAACTTCCTGAATGGGTTGAGGTTATGAATGAGAACATCCCTAAGCTTAGGATGGAGGAAATGGGACACATGTAGAAGGTGGAATCCAGGTGGAGATGAAGTAAGGTGGCAATCTTGATGGAGTAGTGTCCTGACCAGAATCCCTTCTCAACAGATTAGGAGACCTTAAAAATAAGGATCGCCTAGAGAAAGGAGAAAGTCTGTATTTATTGAAGAAGGTCTAGAAGCTATCACATTGAAATTATTTAATACTTTGCAGAAGGAAACAGGCAACAAGCAGGAGAATTGCTAGAAAGATGAAGAAGAGGCCCAGCTGCAAAGCAGTCCTGAGTTGAGGCCAGAGAATCCAACCAGAATCCAGAGTTAGCCTGGAGATGGAAAAAAAAGTTGGCTGCTAAAAGAAGGTGGAGCCTAGAGGAGAGGAACTGAGAAAAATGAAGAATAGGCCCAGCTGCAGTGGTCTCTTGGTGTCTTTTTGCAACAGCAACCCAGCTGGTCACCCTCACTTCTTAAGAGTCACAAATCTCATCCAACCACACTCTGGAGACATCGGAGAATAGGCATAGGAGTTGGAGGAAGGTCCTAATGGTATTGGACCTCAAAACCATCTAGTAACTTTAATACATACTGACAGAACGAGATACAGAATTCAAATTTACTGAAACGTTAGGGACTTTATGAGGAGAAAAACCTTGTAAATACAATGAATATAAAAACATTTTAGTTAGCAGTCAATATAACCAGATAGCAAAATATTAATTTTGGAAAGAAGTCATATATGTACAATAATATTTGGATAGCCTTCAGCCACAAAGTAAATTTCAAAAAATATCTGAAAACATATACTGGAAATTCCATTCATGTTGGGACACCCTTTGATAATTCATATAAGAAAAAGACCATCTGAAGGTAATGTACCAAACAACCAATCGAATCCATCAATAGACATTTATTAAACATTTACTCTTTGCTGGGCATTCCAATTGGTGCTGAGGTTATAACGACAAAAAAAAAAAAGGAATGAAACTCTGTCCTCAAAGAGCTTGTTTCTGTTGTAGGAAGGCCTTAAGTTGACTTCATAACTAATTTAATATTAGGAGAAACCCTATTCATGCAATGAATGTTGCCAAGCCCTCTCTCATTCCTCTGCTCTTATTAAGCACCACAGAATGCATATTAGAGAGGAACCTTATACAAGTCTGATAGTCTTTCCCAGAAACTGGTTGCAATGGGACCTTAGAAATGGACAAGATGTGGGGGGCACTTTCATCTTTAATTAAGTCTTATCCTTGGTGATTTAGGGAAGATGATGGAGTTTTCTGGATGAGAAGGGATTTGAATTGAGGAGCTCTGGATTACTGGAGTGGCAGATGGTCAAGATTAAATATGACTAGAGAGATATAGAAAGGTCATGTGGAGAGAGGGTCCAGAAATGGGGGTGTGAGAGAAAGAAAAAGAACCAGAGCAGCAGAGAACATGAATATCTCTCATTTTAGTTCATAGAAGTGATGCTTCCTCCTAGTTCTCTCCTCTCTCTCTCTCTCTCTCCTTCCCCCCTCTCTCCCCTTCCTTCTTTCTCTCTTTCCCTCCCTCCTCTCTCTCTTTATTTTTTTCTCTCTCTCCTCTTTTTCTTCCCCTATGTCTTGTTGAACCACAACTCCCAAGAAGAAAGAGCAGTTTAAAGATCCCTTCCACAATGAGGGGGTTAAGAGCACAATCCCCGAAAATGTGATCTGAAAAACCCAAGTGAAATGTTTTGGCCCTCCTTTCATACCAGAGAAGATGCCAGATTTTTTTCTTTTATGGGTACCTTATTGTAAAATTGGGGTTAAATATTTGTTCATAGGCTATGTTTAGGTCAATATCAAAATATCTCCACATTTCTAGCCTTATTGCATTGTCTTCTTTCTTTTGCATTCTTTTTGTAAACTTTACATTTTTATTTATTTTAACTTTAAAATAGAAATTGTGTATATTATGACACTAAAAGAGAAAATATGTTGATATTATACAATACCTACAATTTTTTTTTGCATATCAGAGTTTCTAAACTTTTCTTGTGTTATCTGCTGACCTTTGTATGGCGTCCACAGCTTCCTGAAAACTCCTAAGAAATCACATTTCATTTCTTATGCTGACCTGTGATATATCAAAACTGTGACAAGGGAAGTCATGATCTGGGAGAGATGCCATCTTAGTAGCTAACTAATCCATGGTTGTTCAGAATTTTTATGTCAAAGTTCTATCTTAATACCTATGCTACTAAACTAAGGCTTAATTGTTGAGCTTTATGGACTAGCATTTAGTTGAAATTTTGAAAGTCATCAGTAAACCCATGTATGGAATTAAATTTTATGTTTGGACTAAATATATGAGAATTTTAAGATAATATGGTGGTATCTGATTTTAAAATTAATACAATTCAAGACAAAATGACTTTTAGCAGTTTTTATTTACCAAATAAAAAGTGGAAAGAGTGAAAGTACAGAAATGAAAAAAGAGGGTAGAGAATATGTCTATCCTACCACATTAAATATTGGCTTCCTTAACCCTGCTGCCTGAGGACTCAGTGGTGAATTAAACAAGGAGTTCAACCTACCCCACCTCCACCAAGAAAGGGAGACCTCTCTGGAACTAATCTCTTCAGAAGCCAGGAAAGGAGGGTTAGCTTTTCGCTCATCCAAGCTGAAGCTCCAAAGGGAGAAGATCCAGGAGCAGTTTTACCAGAAGCAGTCCAAGAGCCAGAGTCCCAGGTCCAAGTCATAGCTCCAAGCTGCAGTCCCAGTCCAAGGTCCTTCAATCCAAAAATTCAGGACGAATACCTGTTAGATAGGAAGTTCATCACCTTTTATAGTCCTTTTTTATGCCCCTTTCTTTCCCTTACTCCACTTTACAGGGACCAACTGCAATCTTTAAATTTACTTAGCACTGCCCAGGGGGTGGTCAGTTGTTTCTGAGTTGTCTCTCACTTTAGCAAGTGGTTTGTGGTGTCTATGCTTTTGGTTGATTAAATTTAAAAGCAGGCAAGGGAAAAGTCAATACCATTTTCACAAACTCTGCTGTGATCCTTTGAGAGACTGGATCATTTAAATATAACTATCTTATATTTACCTCTAAAAATCTTCTAACTAAAGGTACATCCAATATTGCACTTTCTAAGAGGAAACTACAATACATAGAAATAAGAGGGAAATAGAGAGAGAGCAAAACCAACAAAAAAGTCAATTAGGGGGCAGTCCCTCTTGACATAAGAGTTTACATTCAGAATAAATATGATCAGCTCCCTTCAGTTCAATCAATTAAATCCCAAAGTTCATTCTGGATTTTCTTGATGCAGTGGAGATTTCCTTATGGCATTTTCTCTGGACAGTTCATTTTCTAGATTTGAGGAGTTAGCAAGCTTTTTTTCCTGAAAATTTTTTTCAAAAAAATTTAAAATTTTACATTTTATGAAAAGTATACACCCAGAAGGGAAAGACATTTAAATTACTGCTTTCCAACACTGTTGGCCGAGAGTTCATATCCAAAGAAAAAATGCATTTATTGATTATTTTCATAATTCCCTAGAACCAAAAGAATGTATTCTTTAGGAGTATCACCTAGGAATAAATTACAACTATGGCTGACTAGAGTGTTAACTCAACTACAGTGTGAAATGAATTAGTTTTATTCTTGTGATGAACCCAGAGATTCAATTAGTAGTAATGACCAACATTTATAGAGAATCTCACTTAAGTTCAATGTAAGGAAATATTTTGTAAAATTAGAGTTATCTCAAATTGGAATGGATTATCTTTGGTGACATTAGGTCCTCCCTTCATTAAATGTTTTTCAGTCAGAGTCCAGATAGTTTCTAATATTCCTTCCAACTCCCAGATTCTGGATAGGTCTAACACAATTGAGTGCAGTAATTTAAACTCAGGACTGGAATGCAATAAGATACTATGAATAATAATAATGCAACATTAATAATATTTACTGAATGTATTAGCTTAGAAAAAAGAATACAATTCAGATAAAGTTACTTCCTTCTGTCTCTGTATTCAGCCCAAAGACCACAATAGACCAGAGACTCATTCCTGTTGGACTATGGGAATTCTGCTAAAAATCTCTGACATCAGTTCCACATAAGCTAAGCCTTTTATGCTTCAAAAGCAAGGTAGCCAAACCAGTGGTAATCCTAGTATAGCTTCTTGTTATTGTTGTTCACTCATATCAAACTCTTCTTGGCCACATGAACCATAGCTATTCATGGAGTTTTTTTTGGCAAAGTTACTGGAGTGGTTTGCCATTTCCTTCTCTAGTGGATCAAGTATATTTATTTATCAGACAATCAGAAGTTAAGGGACTTGCCCAAGATCACACAGTTAGGAAATATCTGAGCCTGGGATTGAAGTCAGATGTTCCTGACTCCTTGTCCAGTACTCTATTTACTGAAGCACTTAGCCGGCATACAGAGGCTATTTGATTTGTACAAGGTTGCATGTCTAGGAAGTGTTTGAGGTTGGATTTAAACTCAGGTTTTCCTGATTCTAGACCCAATGCTCTTTACCACTGAGCCACAGCTGCCTTAGCACACAGCCTATCTAAAGGGAAATGAGCCCAAGCCACATAAAATAGATGCCATTCTTACCATACATTTCCATTCTCCAGTTCAAGTCCTTATTACATCTTATTGATACTATTGCAATAGCCTCCAAATTGGTTGTCTATCTTCCAGTCATCTCTCTCCAATGCATCCTTGAGAGTTCTATTAAACAAATGATCTTGCTAAGTTACAGATCTAAAGTTACCTTCGGTTGCCTCTCGAAGCTTCCCACATAACATGCAAACTCCTCATTCTACCATTTAAGTTCTTTTCCAAAAATAACTCTAATATGTCTTTCCAGTCTTATTTCTTAATGCTTCTCTTCATATACTTTTATGTGCTAGACTGTGTAGATCTTCGTTTGTGCATTTGCACAAATCTAAAACATATCCCTTTCTCTGCTCTACATTTCAGAATCATGATAGAATTTGGGAAATGGATCAGTTCTTTCAAATTCTCAATGAACCAAGACTCAACTTTTCAACACTAATCATTCTTCTAACAATGCTAGGTGGCAGCAAATTATGTGGTATCTCTGTCTTCAAAGAATTAAAGTGGAATATGCTGGTGTAAAGAGAAATTTGCATGTCATACTTTTGCTGGTGGTTAGGATGGGAGTAAGAGGGATTCATTGCCCTTTATTTTATTGTCTTTCGAAATTCCTTAATTTCTTGTAAAAATTGTTTTCAACAATAGCAACTACTTCTAGACTAATGATGTATTTCAAAATGCAGAATTATTCTGGGACATAAGTGGAATGAGTGAAACATTTTTGTTACCTTGTTGTAACTATAAGAATATTTTTTTTTCTTGAATGTAACTACAAAAATACCACAACATCAGTTGGGCCATATGCTAGACCTCTTGTCAAGCACCTAGAAATCCTCAGAAGGAAAGACACTATTTAAGTGCCTCAAAACCTCTGCTAAAGTTCTCTTTCAAGAAATTATTACAGCATGAAGGTACCATGAATTCTGAAAAGCTACATCATCTGAGCTGTAAACTCTGGCAAATTGTTTTAAATTGTAAGTTTGAAGTTGCACACAGTGTTAGAATGTATTTCTGTTGTATGAATATTGGCTTCATTAAATTTAGGAAAGTTAATTAACAGAAGGTTGTTCATAATTTTTCTCTGTCACAGAAACTCCCAGTTCTTCTAATCCAATGACTAGACAATATTATGGTGGAAATTCATATGTTATTTCTGTCTTTGAAGAATTAAATTGGAATATACTGGCATGAACGTAAATTTCGAGTTTACACCTTTGCTAATGGGAAGATTTGGAGGGAAAGATCTGTATGTTGAGGATGGGCTCGGTAATGTTAGCTGTCTTGTATGTTGTAATCTGTGGTGGTGAAGTAAAATATCCACACTAATTAATTAGTGGTTCTTTTAGTCTTTTTAATTTAAAAAAACAAACTTTTAAAATCTCATACATGGAATACCTTCCCTCCTCCACTCTGCTACTGACTGGTTTCCTTTAAGTCTCAACTAACATCCCTTCTTTAACTGGAATCCTTCCCCTCCTAATCCCAGTGCCTTCTCTCTGTTAATTAGTTCTTTTTTTTATGCTGTGCATAAATCTTATTCTACATACAATTACATATTGTCTCCCTCCTTAAATTGTAAGCTCCTTGAGAGTAAAAACTGTTTTTTCCCTCTTTTTGCATCCTCAGTGCTAAGTAAATTAAAAAGACTAAAAGCACAGAGTAGGTACTTAATACATGTTTATTGATTGATTGAATGTTTTGTTGATCATATTTTTATCTTCTTTTTTTTTAACATCGCCACCCTTTCTCAATGACTCTCCTTGTTCCCTTCTTGACTCAACCCCAAATAAAATACTTCCATATCTGACAGTGCACATACTCTGCACCTGTTGTCTGCCACCTCTCTAATGAAAAGCAGAAGACAAACTTCATCCTCAGACCCCTGAAATCATGATTAGTTACAGTATTGTTGTATTCCTGGACATCACTGGCATCCTTAAGGCTAAATGAAGCCTATAAGAATTAAGTCCCTTATTCAACCAATCTCTACCAGAGAGGATTGTGTTTCCTTTAGATTCATTCAGCACCTTTGCCTCTTTAATCTTTGTAAACCCTTTCCCTTAACCGATTGTGGGCAGACCCACTTACCTTTAGCTTGGGGCCTTGCCACACTTGGGGAGAATAGGGTCTGAGGTGAAGGAATTCAAACATTACTCAGAAATATTTTGTAAAGATTTCCAGCCGCTGGCAATACCAAGTCTGACCTTTATGATGGGTTTTGCTCCAACTTTAATCACTTTACCATCACTTGCAAACGACGAGTCTTTGTGAGCAGTCATTGCACTATTTATAGGATTCCCCATAGCCAAAATACAGAGAAGGCTCTCATTGTTTAGCACACTGAGGAAGTAACCAGATGTACAGTGAAATGACTACTTTTCACCAAAAGGGTTTGCCTAGAGCTCTTGCTGGAGATGAGGGGCACACTTTATGGTGGCTATTTATTGTTGCTATTAAGTCTTTTATATGGTGGTGGGTTGTTTCTTTAAATGTTTGCACAGCAGTAAATGAAGTGTATATGAGCTTAGCGGTGTCCAGAACGTTACCTCGAATTTCCCCCAACTGATAGCCAAACCTCTTGTAAACTCTTAAAAAGCCATAACTGCCAGAGATTTTCACCTAAAGGCATTTACTGGCACTAGCTGATTTGGGGTCTCCTGGAGTCTTTAATCTATTGGGGACATTGGGAGCTATTGCTCCATTTCAGGGTGCCTGGGCTCTAAAGAGAAGGTATCCCCACTCCGAGCTATCCATGATTTTAAAGTATTTCGGGAGCCCTTTTAGTGCAAGATTCTTATAGAGGACCTGGGGATGTTTAACTGTATTTCTTTAATTTCCCTCCAAATTTAATCCACTCTTCTGTGTCACAGAGACAATCTCCTTCAAGGGATGTTCTGAAGAAAGTACCCTATAAAACCCCTAAGGCTATAGAAATGTGAAATTGTTATGATTAAGGCTCAAAGGTTCTTTCTGACTTGGTTCTCTATATGGAGTGTATGGTAAGAGCAGCATTCAAAGGGTGTATGTACTTGCTTCAGTCTAGTCTACTTTTTCCTTAAAAGGTATTGAAACCCATCTTCGAGATTAAATTAGCATAAAGACCTCAAGCTCAGGATGGTGGCATGTTTCCCAGTGGCCTTAGTACAAACAAGCCAGGACATAAAGAGTCAGGGACTCCTCCCTCATGCTTCTGATCAGGAGACTAGCATGACCAACACAGAGGCAGGGAAACTGAGTACAATTTATGTTATATTCTAGCCAAATAATCTTTCCATTTTATGGTAAAGCAGTTTTTTTAACTCCGTCATCTTATTTTATTTTTGAACTTAAACTATCACTCTCTACAACAGCTAATGCAATATGTTTAACTCAGACCTAAATTATTCCTTAATTACGCAGTTATTACTGTTGTAATGTGTTTTCCCTCCTTCTTTAAATTCATCTTTAGAAAGATGTCTCACATATTGCCTCACTGCTGCTTTTGTGAAGTAATATCCCATTTTCATTAGAATTAAGATGTGTTTAAAGAAAGAAATATGTTTTGGTATTTGTGTTTTAGAATTCAATAAGCTTAGTGAATTTTTCTACATGAAAACAAATATAGGAATTCAATGACATGATGAGAAAACCAAAATACATTATGGATAAAGTAAATTAAATCTCTAAGTAAGATGGCTATTTACAATAGTTAAAGGATAGCTAGAAGATATCTTGAATACTATGTCACCTTCAGTCTTTATTTAATAAACACAAAATCTAAGGCTCAGAGAAGTTATATGAGAAAAGTGCCTCTGTCAGTCCCAGTGCTCAAACCAAAACTCAGAAAAAGATGAAGAGGAAGAGGAAGAAGAGGAAGGCGAGGGAACTAAGAGGAAACAAAGAGAAGGTTTGGGAGACAAATTAAATGTGTGCACTGAAGAGATCAGTTGGTTTTGTAGTACACATCTGCTAACCACTCTGTATCCTTGGCTCAAAGTGTTCCCCATGACTGCGGGAAAAAAAATGTGATGCTTTCAGAAACATTTCCCCTTTGTGTAGCCCAACATATTTCAGAAGTCTGTGTTCTTAAAACTCGTGGTTGAAAAAAACACTAAACCTTATGCCTACATTTCCTGAAAGCAAGATCAGCCCAGAGTGGATTCAGTAACAAATTAAGCCTGTACTCTAGACACCAAGTATGAAGTTCAAGTCAGGAAGAGCCCTGGCATCGGAAATGACAGCCTCTTCATCACGCTGAGTCAGTCATTCAATCCTATTATTAGTTAGCAGGGATTGAGTGTTCTTTGGCATTTCATGAGGGCCAACAATAGGCTCGGCCCTGTATAGAACATGGAATTAGACACGGTTCCTGCCCAGTGGGCTTGAAATCAAGATTAGACAGACCAGACACTAACTAACACAGACCAGAAGTCTGGAGTAGGAACAATATTGAATTTACTTGGGGGATCTAAGGTCATTCAGCCTATGATAACACTGGCTTTTCCTCCAACTGGTACTTATTTTTCTCTCGTTATACAAACTACAAATAGCCTTATGCTTTAAGAAACTCTTGTATTTTCCATTCAAGGTGTGAAATAACAGCAACTACTTTTCACTGATTATCAGGAAAGTTCCAACCTTCTCCTTAAAAATCATTCCCTCTCAGAGGTGAGAGACTATGGATGTGGAACATTGCATATGACTTCAGACTTCAGATATGTTTGCTAATTTTGTTATATATTTTATTCTTTCATTCCCCCCACCCCTTTGTTACAAGAGATGGTGTGACTGAAGGGTGGTTGAAGGGATACAGTGAAAAATTTTCACGTTGTAAAAACGTATGAGGGCATTAAAGTAAACAATTTCAGGAGAATGGTGGGTTTGGAAATGAAACTAGAAGAGGCTAAGATCTGAGTGGGAAGTGAGCAAGTGGAGGTAAGAGTACAATTCATTTTTAATTGAGTTTGGCTATGATAGAGAGAAGTGATATGAGACAACACTTTGAAGGAAGGAATTTGACAAATGGAAATGTAGACATGAGGTTTAGTGTTGTTGTTTTTCTCAATCACAAGTTTTTAGGGGTGAATAGACTTGGGATTTGAGATGATGAAATGGAAGGGCATGGAAATCTCAGCTCTACTATCACAAATGATCCAGTGAAGTTCTAAAAATGAATCCGAAGAAAAAATGATAAAGAAAACCAGAAACACAGCTAAAAGCTTCTCTCTCTAGTTTGGAATTGCACTGTCAGAAGCCCAAGAAAACTCTGAAGCTCTGTGAACAAAGGCAAGTCAAGGAAGAAGAAATCATAGCCACGTGAATGATCTTCTCTGAAAAGCCAAACAGGAATAATATGATACTATAGTCATAGCAGGACGATGTTCTGAAAGAAGAAAACTTAGAAAGAGAATAAATAGCACAGACTGTAAAGAGGAAAATCTTAAGTAAATAGTAGACGTCTTATAAAACAGGATGGGGCTATCAGAACTTAATAGCTTCATAAGAGGATAAGAAATTTTTGAATTCAAAAGATTAAGAAAAGAAAATGTGAGGTATCTACTGTCAAAGACTACTGTCCTGGAAAATGGGTCAAAAAGAGAAAATTTAGGAATGATATTGGTAGAATATGATATTGGTAGAAAAAAACTGGACATCATATTTTAAAAAATCATAAAAGATAATTGTCTAGGTCTTTAGAAACAAAGGAGAGGGAAAGGATCTATTGATCAACTCCTGAATGAAACCCCAATTTCAAAATATTCTGGTTTGTCAAGGCTAAAATTCAGAGCTTCCAAGTTGAAGAAAAAATTACTCCAGGCTAGAAAGACAGAGTTCGAATGCCAAGGAACCACAATAAGGGTCACACAAAACTAAGTTGAAAAAACCTTAGAATATATTATTCTAAAAGATATGCTAACAACCAAGAATATTTTACTTTGCAAAAGGAACATTAATAGAATAGAGGTTTTTAAAGCATTCCTGATGAAAGTACCAGAACCATGTAGAATCTTGGAAATAAGAACACAAAAGATTAGAGAAATCTACAATAATAAAAATATTTGAGCAACACAAATGGGCTAAATAATGATGAAGTGCCTACATTCAAATAGAGAGAGGAGAGACAAGGATATCTTCAGAATCTCACTAGTTTTTAGAGGAAGGAAAGACATAAGTATTTATTAAGTACCTGCTATCTATGCTAGAGTCTGGACTAAAATGGTTTACAAATATCTCATTTGATCATTAATCATCTGTGGAGATAGATGTTATTATGCCCATTTTACAATTGTAAAAACTGAGGCAAGTTATTTGCTTGGACTCACACAGCTCCTAAGTATCTGAGCCCAGATCTGAATTCAGGTATTCCCAATTCGAGGCCCAGTACTTTATCTACTCTGTCACCAGCTGCCTCCATCCTAGAGTCATAGAAGGACTAACAAAAAACCAACACAGGAGCTAGGTGACTTATGTTCTTTGGTGGGGGGTATTAAGAGAGGTAAGAAAAGGGAAAACTTTAAACTAGAATGAAGAAAAAGAAAAAACTTACAATTATTCATAATTTGCCTTCACAAGAACAAGCAAGTGAAAGGAGGAGGTAAGGAAGAAGAAATTTGATGAACCTCATTCTTATTTGAACTGAGAAAGGGGTGGAGTTGAATAAACAAGCAAAAATGGTCTAGTGTAGAAATATATTAATTTTAATATGGTATAGAGGAGAGAAGAATTTTATGAGTACTGACTGGAAGTGAACAGTCATAAACAAAAGTCTTTAACTTCAGAGGGCGGTTTATAAAAGAGGTATTAAAAAGAATAAAAGAAAGTAAAATATTGATTAGTGATCAGTATCTGGCCTCAGTATACAGAGAAATTTCAGAAGAGTAGATTCAGATCATTTCATTTATGGATTCTTAGGGCTGATTACATACCTTTTCCTTTACTACTGGTTTCTTCATTGTAAAAATGGGAGTAAGACAATTAGGGAGAAAAGTATAAGAGGATAAAATGGAGAAAAAAACACAATTATCAATAATAGCCATGAAGGTGAATGGGTAGGTCTACTATAAAATGGAGAAAATAGCAGAGTGGATTGCAAAGAATTCAATTATATCTTATTTACAAGAAAGACACAGTTAAAAATGAGAAGTCGGAGCAGAGTTTATTATGGCTCAAGAAAAAAATTTAAAGTAAGGGCTTTGATTTCTAAGCAAAGAAAATACATTTTGTTTAAAGATTCCACAGATAATATCAATCTTCAACTATCCTTGGTCTCAGTTCCATTTTTGAAGAAGATATCCCTGTCCTTGCTTTCCAGATTCCTTTTGTGTGTTGTCTTCACCCTAGATTGTAAGCTCCTTGAGGGCAAGGACTGCCTTTTTTATTTTCCATTTGTATCCCTAGCATTTAGCATAGTGCCTGGCACATAATAAGTGATGGGAAAAATTCAAGCAGTGTTATCTGCTGGCTCACAAACTGGACCATATCAGATTAATTACAGTACTGTCATAGAATAATTATCACCACATTTAGCCACATTATAAATTATTAGCTATATTTTTTGCACCTGTGATATCAGTATCATGGAGAACTTCAGATATGGGAACTTCTAACCATACAGATCTGCAATTAATCTGTAAGTTACAGTGTTAGAGAATTATCTGGAAGCAACGAGAGATTTATGTGGCTTCGCTAAATCATATGACTAATACCTATCAGAGTAATATTTGAACATAGGTCTTATTGACTTCAGTCAGCCATCTATGTACTATATCACAATGACTTCTTATATAGCAGCACAAATAGTTTTTCTGTCCTTTCCCATTATTTTTGTGTCATCTTTAAATTCCTTAAAAGTCCAGTAGAAATGTGTATTATAACAGAGAAAAGCAAAAGTCTAAGTATGTTACTCCACTGCCAGGAAGCCTGGTAGATAAAGCACTGGACCTGGAATGAAGTAGTTCTGAGTTCCAATGCGATAATGTTTAAGTAAGTATTTAGTGCCATGCCAGGTACATAGTATTATAAATTATAATTATAGCTTAAACTACAATTTAATTGCAAATTGTAATTATAAACGTAATAGGTGCTGTTATAAATGCTTTTTCCTTGACTCTTTCCCACAGATATTCACTAATTATGTGACTCTAGGCAAAACACTTAATCTCTGCTTCAGTTTCCTTAACTCTCAAATGGAAATAATAATAGCACTATACTTAGCATAGTGCCTGGCACATTGTAGATACTATATAAATGCTGATTTCCTTCTTCCTTCCTATACTACTCAAGAAGTTCCAGTATTTCCCCATTACCCCTAGGATCAAATACAAATTCCTCTGTTTGGAATTTAAAGTCTCTCCTAATTTAGTTCCAAATTATCTGTCCAGACTTACTGCATATTACTCCCTGACATATATTCTGTGTTCCACACAAAGTGACCTGCTTGCACCTCCCTAGACAGAGCATTCTATTTCAAATCCCTCTGCCTTTGAATAAGCTTCCCCACATGTCTAAAATATGTTTCCTGCTGCCTTTTGCCTTTTTGATCCTCTAACTTACTTCAAGGTTCAGCTCAAGTGGTAATTTCAATATAAGGTACTAGAGTCCTTCCTTCCTCACCCTAGAAAATTCCACTATCTTAACCTTCCATATTTTTGCAATCGCTTATAGGTGTACATGCTCCTACAGGGCAGATAGATAGCATGTTATTTTTCTGTCATACTGTCTGGCACATTCTAGGAGTTTGATACATGCATGTGGAACGAATTACTTGATTTCTTAATGATTAACTTTACTAATATAATTGTAATATTTGTGGAAAATATCAGACCAACTGGTACCTCATTTTAAAAGGGTATTACTACCTTAAAAGTCTTGTGTATTTTTCTCTATCACACTATTTTGTGAAATTTCTTAAAGGCCCAGTACAATTTTAATAATGAAAAATGGTTTTTGAGAAATTCATTATGCAAATGTAAGACAGAATAGCTTCAAGAGGAATGGTCTTCTACATTCTCTTGTTGTCCATCATCAGTTGATGGACAGCAAGGCAAGAAACAAGGGTGCCCCAAATGTCATGTAAATGTTGGTTCTGATAACTGAGCCAAATTCAATATTGACATAGCTAAAAATGAATTAAAGAACCTGTCATACATATGTGGGGTTTTTCCCCTCTCCCAAGGAAAAGAGGGTTTGGGAAAAGTTTAGCCATATAAAAATGTTAAAAATAGTCAGTAGGGAAAGATTCCTTTGGTTCACAGACAGAAATTTAGCCATCTTCTCAGCTTTACTTAGTCTTTGTGTTTTGATGGGAAAATGCTCTGGGACATGTCTATCAACTGATCATGGTCTTTAACATGACCCAAACTATGCATTGTCCTTGGAGTATGTCAGTCAACTGGCATATATCAAATGCATGCTACTTGGTAGGCACTGTGCTAGGTACAGGGCGATACATAGAAAGGCAAAAAAAAAAAAAAAGACACCACTAGCAGGGGACTCATAATCTAAATCAAAGTTAATTAGCAGAAGGAAGAAACTAGCATTAAGGGAGACTGAGAAAGTCTTCTAACAAAGGGAACACTTTCAGAAAGCCAGAAAAGCAAGGAATAAGGTAGAGATAAAGAAGATCATTTCATGCATGGTAGACAACTAATCTAGGTCTGAGTCAAGAGTCATTTTCTGATATGTTCACATGTATAAATAGATAGATTTTTTGTTGCCCGAAGGTCATTAAATCTTCCTTTCCATATTAGGATATGAAAGTTTTAATGGGAAGAAGGAACCTGACTAAATTTTAGCTAGTTTTGGTGGTTATCCTTTTTGTTATTACAAACACCAGTGTCAAGGGGTAGGGGAATTCCTAAAGAAAGAAAACAATATTTCTTACCTTTACTTGTTTTTCCAAAAAATTTCTTTTAAAATAGAATATTAAACATCAATGCAAACACCTGAACTAGCTTATTATTTAAATTTAAATTTAATTCAATGCACAAAATATTAAGATACTATTTTTGTAGAGAGATATAGAGAGCTATGCATTGGAGAGATTTAGAAGTGGTTTAGTTGGATAAGCTCAAAGAGTGATTGTTCACAGTTCATTGTCAACGTGGCAAGAAGTTCTTAATGGAGTGTCCTTTAGGGATTGGTCCTAAGTACTGTGCAGTTTAACATTTTTTTATCAATGTCTTGGATAAAGTTATGGATAGCATGTTCATCAAATCTGAATATGTCAAGCTGGGAGAGAGAGCTAACAATCTGGATAGCAGAATCTTTAAAAGTTAGAACACTGAGCTAAATATAATAAGATAAAGCAAAATATCTCCCTATGGTCCACCAAGTTAATGTAAACAAATAGAAAAATAGTTGACCAAAGTTTTAAAAATGTTGGAGTCACTATCCCTTCCAAAGGAGACTGGCAGACCACTCAGTCCTATTCATTAGAATACTCTTATTTTGGATTTCAGCTTCTTGAAGAAAACTAATATAGGCCTCCATGAAGCATGTGTTATCCATACAATAGTAAAGACACATAGTAACTCCTAGATAAATGTTTCTTGATTTGATTTATTCTCAGTTTTGACTATGTAGACTTGGTTTTAAAAGCATGTTGCCCCTGTGTAGGGCCACTGAATTTAAGGAATACTTCTTTTTATATACGATCTCAATTAGTTCATCAATTTTAAGGAGTACAATTACTTTTTTTTGAGCCTGAGTATCCTTATTTCGTCCAGGGAGGAACTGTAGCAGGCATTCTTTGACCTGGCCACACTAAAGATCAGCACATAGTATGGATTTTGACCATCCAGTTTACCCTTGCTTAGACCATCTAATAGCTTCTCATTCCCAGGAATCTTGGCCACAGTGGTGGCAGATTTAGTGTGGACACCTAAATAGGTTATAATATTCATCATCATCAAAGCCTTTTTCTTCTTCATCATCATCATCATCATCATCATCATTTGTAGCTCCCTTTAATGTTTTCAAAGAACTTTATATATGTTATATGATTTGATTCTCACAATAACCCTGTGAGGTAGGTGCTATTTTATAGCTAAGGGAACTAAGGCTGAAAAAGGTTAAATCATACGTCTAGGGTCATACAAGCTAGAAAGGATGTGAAGCAAGATCCAAGCTCAGGCTTGCTTGATTCTGTGCCCAACTGCCTCCATCCACTGTATGATTAAGTTGCCTACTGAAGCTCAGAACTCCCAGGTTCAAATGCTTCACCAGTCTTAGCTTCCATAGTAAAAGAGGTACAAGGTATGGACCACCATAAACGGTCACAATGACCAATTCCATGGAGTTGGCTCCTATTTCTAGCCCTTATCTCCTTCCTGCATAATCTCTCCTTCTTCCTTCCTTATTGTTTTTTTTTTTAATTCTTACCTTTTGTCTTGGAATCAATACTGTACATAGGTTCCAAGGCAGAAAAGCAGTAAGGGCTAGGCAATGGAGGTTAAGTGACTTGCCCAAGATCACATAAGTAGGTAGTGTCTGAGGCCAGATTTGAACCCAAGTCCTCCCATCTCAAATCTAGCTCCCTACTTTGCCACCTAGCTGCTACCTAATTTAGTTCTTAAATTTTGTCTGGTGGACATCTCTACCTGAATGTAATATATGAAGCTAGAATACATCATATCCAAAGCAAAACTCACTTTCATTCCCTTCAGAATGTGCCTCAATTCCTTAATCTCTATTGCTGATGCCATGTTTCCTTCACTCAAGTTCATAGCATCATAGTCAACTTCTGTTTTTCATCTTTCCTCACCCTACAAATCCAGTTAGGTGCCACATCTTGTCAATTCTCCCTTCACAACATCTCTTCTATCCCTCTTTCTCTTTACTCATGTAGCCACCCATCTGACTCAGGCCTTCTTTTCCTTCCACCTGTACTATTGCAACAACTTCCTCATGAATCTCCTGCCACTTGTCTCTTCCTTCTCCAAATTCTCCTCTCCAAAGCTGCCTAATTTTAATTTCCAGCCTGACTCCAACCTGTCTTTCCAGATTGTTGGCACATTATGCTTCTTCAAACACTCCATTCCAGGCATACTGGCATACATATACTAGGTTCCTTTTTTCCCTTCTCCTCTTTGCCTCTTTGAATCTAATTGTTCTCTTCAAATGTCAGTGTGAGTGTGAGTGAACATAAAATCTTTCCTATTCACTCAGTTATCAGTATTCTTTATTTATTCTTCTAATTATGTGCTTATGTATGTTTTTAGTATAGACTTGTCTGTGT
Source organism: Gracilinanus agilis (assembly GCF_016433145.1). Classification (NCBI taxonomy): domain Eukaryota; kingdom Metazoa; phylum Chordata; class Mammalia; order Didelphimorphia; family Didelphidae; genus Gracilinanus; species Gracilinanus agilis. The sequence goes on from NC_058132.1 coordinate 372,532,406, forward strand.
TCCATCGGTTCCCTCAGTAGAATGTAGGCTTCTTGAGGGAAAAAAGAGATTAGGTCATTTTTAGTTTTCTATTCCTGGCACCAAGCACAAAGCCTGTAACAAGCCTAATAAATGGTTGAACTGAATTGATGACCATAAGTTTAGTTTATGTGAACTCTTCCACCTTGATTCCCTGCAACTTTCCAAATGGATAAGAGTACGTCCAGTTCATTTTCTAGAGAATAAAACCTTGAAGGAAGGAAGGAAAGAAGGAAGCCAGCCAGCCAGCCTAATATCAGTGACAAACCAGCTGTTTTACAACCAAAAAGATACAGGATCATGTGGATTACTCACATAGACCATCTCAGTAAAATCCAAGTTCATCAGATCCTCATCTTCACTTTGGCAGTGTAGATTTAGGCCATGAAATCAGTCACAAATTTGTTTTTAATTTTATCTGACTTGGTTCCAAAATGACATCCAAATCATTAGCTAAACAATTGCACATTGACTTGAAAAGGAGAAAAAAATGTGGGCTTCATAAGCCAAATTGAAAGGTTTCTACCTTGCCAACTCCTATGTTTGCTTTTGGTGGCTGTCATAAGAGCAGTAACACCCAAGCCAGGCAGAAGACTATGGCAGACAGTCTTCTGTACTAGGTGCAATGATCCTGATGACTTGAGACATGGTTCAGAAAAGGAATAAAAAATAGTGTGCAATATTCCAGCTTTAAAAATGAGTTTGCTGTGTCCTTTTTTTCTTCCAGCTGTTGGTATGATGGGGTGGCTAGGTTGCACAGTGGACAGAGCACTGGGTTTGGAATCAGAAATTCTCATCTTTCTGGGTTCAAAGCTGGCCTTAGAAACTGACTAGCTGTGTGACCCTGGGCAAGTCACTTAACCCTACCTGCCTTAATTTCCTCATCAGTGAAATGGCTTGGAGAAAGGAATGGCCAACTACTCCACTACTTTAACTGAGAAAACCTTAAATGGGGTAAGGAAGAGTCAGACATGACTGGACGACAATGAACATTGGTATGATAGATACTTTAGAGAGAGAAGTTATTGAGCACTTATTCTATCAAGGCATTATGCTAAGCATTTAAGCTACAAAGCCAAGCAAACAAGATTGTCTTCTACCCTCTAGAACGTTTATATGGTAATAAGAGAAGCCAACACATATAAGTGAGCTAGAAGTGAGGAAAAAGTATAATAAAGTAGCAGGTAAGGTGGAGGAGAAGTCTGAAGAGTATCATACTAGCTTGTCTTTTGACACTTGTTCTATTCATCCTTATAATATTTCTATCATGTTTGTTGTTCTAATGGACCCAAAAGACTTTTAAAGAAACAGTCCAGTCATGAGGAATGTGAAGGGTCATTTGTTTTCTTGAATTCAGCTCCACAAATCTTTTATCACTTTTCAAAGTGTTCCATAGTGATCACAATTCCAAATAGCACTTAAGATTGACTGTGTAGGTGCCACAATGGATAGAGCACTGCACCTAGAGGCAAGAAGTCTTTTCTTCCAGAGTTCAAAGCTGGCCTCAGACACTCGCTAGCTGGGTGGCTCTGGACAAGTCTCCTATCCCTGTTTGCCTCAGTTTCCCCATATGTAAAATGAGCTGGAGAAGGAAATGTCAAATCCATTCCAGTATCTTTGCCAAGAAAACCCCAAATGGGGTCACCAAGAGTCAGACACAATTAAAAAATGACTGAAAACAACATCTTGAAGACATAGCACTGGGAGCTAAATACCTACTCAGTGGTAAAACAGAATAACGACTTGTAAAATACTGGAAGAGAGAGAGTAGTATAGTGGAAGGAGTGTTGGCCTTGAAGTTGAGTTGGGCTAAAATTGTGTATGACTCTGAGCAAGTTATTTAACCTCTTGATGTAACAGGCAGCTATGTAAGATTCTAAGTTGCTGGGGAGCTACATTATTGGATTGAGTTTCTATATTTGAAGCACTAGACACGGGCGAATTCACTAATCCATGTGTTCCCCAGTCCCTACCACCACCATGCACACACACAAAAAAAGGTTAATGAAAAGAAATGCTACAATTATTTTCTGTAGTTTATTTTTCTGGTCTGGGCAAAACTAGCGACTATGGCAAAACAAATATGGTTTAATTGAGCTCCATAAATATTTCTAATAGCACAAGCACTATGAGGTCAGTAAGACAAAAACCAGCTGCTCGTTCTCTAAATAAAGTCCAAATAAAAATGTGGCGAAAATGTCAGGTTATTAATGCTTCATGCCAACCTGTTTTTCCTCTTTTATGCTCTTTTAACTAAGAAACAGTTAGATGGCACAGTGGATAGAGTGCTATATTGGAGTCAGGAAGACCTGAGGTCAAATCCAACCTCAGATACTTACCAACTGGGTGACACTGGACAAGTCATTTAACCCTGACTGATTCATTTCCCTGGTCTGTCAAAAAAGCTGGAGAAGGAAATAGCAAACCATATCAGTATCTTTCCTAAGAAAACCCTATGGACGTAGGGTGCATGGAGTTATGAAGAGTCAAGCATGACTCAACAACGATGACAATTTCTTTTTTTAATTAAAATTTTTTAATTAATTGATTTAAAATTTTTTTCATGGTTACATGATTCATCTTCTTTCTCTTCCTCCCCATACCCATCACCAATGAGTAATTCTACTGGGTTTTACATATGTCATTGATCAAGACCTATTTCTATATTATAAATATTTGCATTAGGGTGATCTCTTAGAGTCTACTATCCCCAATCATATCCCCATCTACCCATGTGTTCAAGCAGTTTTTTTTCTGTGTTTCTACTCCCCCAGTTCTTTCTCTGAACGTGGATAGTTTTCTTTCTTATAAGTCCCTCAGAATTGTCCCAGATCCTTGTATTGCTGCTAGTAGAGAAGACTTTTACATTAGATTTTACCACAGTATATCAGTCTCTGTGTACAATGTTCTTCTGGCTCTGCTCCTTTCACTCTGCATCAATTCCTGGAGGTCATTCCAGTTCACATGGAATTTGGATGACAATTTTTCTAATGAAATGGTATAGCGCACAAAAGGGGTAGAGAGGTATCACAGTGGATAGAGTGCCAGGACTAAAGTCAGGAAAACTCATCTTTCTGAGTTCAAATATGGCCTCAGATACATATTAGCTGTATGATCCTGGGCAAGTCACTTAACCCCCATTGCCTAGCCTTTGCTGCTCTTTTGCTTTAGAACTAATGCATAGTATTGATTTTAAAATAAAATGTAAAGTTTAAGAAAAAGAAATGAAATAGTATAGCAACTTCTGTCACCCTTCATTTCACTGGTAAATTGGGCCCCTAGAATGAGCCTGCTACTCCCCATCTCACCTTCTGCCTCAAATTCTAAAGATATCTCCAAAGTGTTGGGGATTATTCTAAATATAATACACCTCAGGAGCCCCCACTGGTTGTGCTTTATTATCCTTTTAAGTTGATATCCATCAGCCAGATTTACTTAAATGGATATTTACTATAGCTATAGCTAATATACATATTATATATAATATATATTAGATATATTAGATATGGATATTTGCTATAACTGTTAGAAAATATCTTCTCAAAAGTCAGTGATATACTTTTCTACCATGACATGAAATTCAGGAGAAAAAATGAGCTCAGATTTAAAGCAAATGTAGCAATGTGTTATAGTTGTTATAACACTACTTACAACTCCTACAAATGCTTTTTTGCTGGAGTCTACAAAATGTTCCCTTTAGGTTTTCTGTAGTTTTTCTTCTAGGTCCTTTGCCAAGTTTTTAATCTGCTTTTCTCATCTTCTCCAAACTCCAACTGCTGCTGTTGTGGGGACACTGCTAGAATACTGATGAAAAAGTCTAAATTTTCTGGTTATCATAGTTCATAAGATCCTCCTTCCATGGAAGGAGTAAGTCCAGCTAAAGTTGAGGTCTAGGTGTTTCCCCTCCTCAAACCAACTGATTGCTAATTACTTCATAGAAACCCTAATTTTAACTAGCTTTATATTTTATAAAGACCCTAGAAGTCATGACAAAGTCACTCAGTTAATCTGAAAAGAATTCCTATTATGACTATAATGTCCAGGACTTGTTCACATGAAAAATCAAGATGTATTCTGGCCTGATATATATACATATGTATATGTTTATCAGAGTTAAGTGGGTTATAATGATTTTGTCTCTATCCTTTACACTATGATCACTGAAGTCCTCACAAGAGGTATGTTGTCAACTTCTATTTCTTGCTTCCTATCATCAGTCCCTTGCTTCATTTGAAGGTAGAGAAAGCACCTGGATAATTGATTTCTATCTTGTTGCTTACTCTAATATCATGTTCCTTCAGGCTCATGGATTCATTCTTAAAATCAGATATGATGGACGATGACATGAGTATATTACCTGTTTGAGAAGGACAGAGGAAGAAAGAGAAGGAGAGGAAGAGAAAGAAGGAGGGAGAGGGAGACAGACAAAGTGAGAAATAGGAAAAGGTCTATATAGAGAGGAGGAGGAGGGAAAGAGAGAGGGAGAGAGAGATCTAAAAGGAGGAGGAGGAGCATCAAGAGAGGTCTAGAATCAAAATTTAGATCTAGAAAAGACCTTACTCATCTAATTCAACCCCTTAATCATTTGGTAAGTGAAGAAACTGAGGCATTCCAATATACATTGGCAAAATGGGAAGAACATTGGATTTGGAGTCAAAGGAGCTAGATTTGAATTTTGTCTTTCTTTTCTTTTTTTTTAACATTTATTAACATTTATTTTTAACATGGTTAAATGATTCATGCTCCTACTTTCCCCTTCACCCCCCCC
>NC_058132.1:372537589-372550219 GCF_016433145.1 Gracilinanus agilis
AGCATCTTTACCATAAATCCCTCAGAATTGTCCTGGGTCATTGCATTGCTGCTGGTTCAGAGGTCCATTACATTCGATTTTACCACAGAATGTCAATCTCTGTGTATAGAGTTCTTCTGGCTCTGCTCCTTTCACTCTGCATCAGTTCCCGGAGGTCTCTCCAGTTCGCCTGGAACTTCTCCAGTTTGTTATTCCTTTTAGCACAATAGTATTCCATCACCCGCATATACCACAGTTTGTTCAGCCATTCCCCAATTGAAGGACATACCCTCCTTTTCCAATTTGTTGCCACCACAAAAAGCGCAGCTATAAATATTTTCATACAAGTCTGTTTATTTATGATCTCTTTGGGGTACAAACCCAACAATGGTATAGCTGGATCAAAGGGCAGGCATTTTTTATAGTCCTTTGAGCATAGTTCCAAATTGCCAGCCAGAATGGTTGTATCAGTTCACAATTCCACCAGCAATGCATTAATGTCCCAATTTTGCTACATTCCCTCCAGCATTCATTACTCTCCCCTTCTTTCATTTTAGCCAATCTGCTAGCTGTGAGGTGATACCTCAGAGATGTTTTGATTTGCATTTCTCTAATTATTAGAGATTTAGAGCACTTTCTCATGTGCTTATTGATACTTTTGATATCTTTACTTGAAAATTGCCTATTCATGTCTCTTGCCCATTTATCAATTGGGGAATGGCTTTATTTTTTATACAATTGATTTAACTCCTTGTATATTTGAATAATTAGCCCCCTGTCAGAGTTTTTTGTTATAAAGATTTTTTCCCAATTTGTTGTTTCCCTTCTGATTTTGACTACATTGTTTTTGTTTGTACAAAAGCTTTTTAGTTTAATACAATCAAAACCATCTGATTTATATTTTGTAATTTTCTCTAACTCTTACTTCGTTTTAAAATCTTTCCTTTCCCAGAGATCTGACAAGTATACTATTCTGTGTTCACTTAACTTATTTATAGTTTCCCTCTTTATATTCAAGTCATTCACCCATTCTGAATTTATCTTGGTGTAGGGTGTGAGATGTTGATCTAAACCTAATCCCTCCCATATTGTTTTCCAAATTTCCCAGCAGTTTTTGTCAAATAGTGAATTTTGTCCCAAAAGTTAGGCTCTTTGGGTTTATCATACACTGTCTTGCTGATGTCAGTCACCCCAAGTCTATTCCACTGATCCTGCCTTCTGTCTCTTAGCCAGTACCATATTGTTTTGATGACTGCTGCTTTATAGTATAGTGTAATATCTGGTACTGCTAGGCCCCCTTCCTTCACATTTATTTTTCATTATTTCCCTTGATATTCTTGATCATTTGTTCTTCCAAATGAATTTTGTTAGTTTTTTCTAATTCAGTAAAGAAGTTCTTTGGTAGTTTGATAGGTATGGCACTAAATAGGTAAATTAATTTGGGTAGAATGGTCATTTTTATTATGTTAGCTCTTCCTACCCATGAGCAATCAATGTTTTTCCAAATGTTTAGATCTAGTTTTAATTGTCTGGAAAGTGTTTTGTAGTTGTTTTCGTATAATTGCTGTGTTTGTTTTGGTAGATAGATTCCCAAGTATTTTATATTGTCTAGGGTGATTTCAAATGGTGTTTCTCTTTCTACCTCTTGCTGCTCTAATGTCTTGGAAATGTATAGAAATGCTGATGATTTATGTGCATTTATTTTGTATCCTGCAACTTTGTTAAAGCTGTTTCTACCGGCTTCTTAGTTGACTCTCTAGGATTTTTTAAGAAGACCATCATATTATCTGCAAAGAGTGATAGCTTAGTCTCCTCATTGTCTATTTTGATACCTTCAATTTCTTTTTCTTCTCTAATTGCTACTACTAGTGTTTCTAGTACTATGTTGAATAATAGAGGTGATAATGGGCATCCTTGTTTCACTCCTGATCTTATTGGGAAGGCTTCTAATTTATCCCCATTGCATATGATGTTTGTTGATGGTTTTAGGTATATACTGTTTATTATTTTTAGGAAAGGTCCTTCTATTCCTATACTTTTCAGTGTTTTCAATAGGAATGGATGCTATATTTTGTCAAAGGCTTTTTCAGCATCTATTGAAATGATCATGTGATTTTTGTTTGTTAGACTGTTGATATGGTCAATTATGTGGATGGTTTTCCTAATGTTGAACCATCCTTGCATTCCTGGTATAAATCCCAACTGATCATGGTGGATGATCTTCTTAATTACTTGCTGGAGTATCTTTGCTACTATTCTATGTAAGATTTTTGCATCTATGTTCATTAGGGAGATTGGTCTATAGTTTTCTTTCTCTGTTTTTGATCTCCCTGGCTTTGGAATCAGTACCATATTTGTGTCATAAAAGGAATTTGGTAGGACTCCTTCTTTGCTCATCATATCAAATAATTTGTATAGTATTGGGATTAGTTGCTCTTTGAATGTCTGATAGAATTCACTTGTGAATCCATCAGGCCCTTGCAATTTTCTCTTAGGGAGTTCTTTGATGGCTTGTTTAATTTGTTTTTCTTATATGAGATTATTTAGGTATTCTATTTCTTCTGCTGTTCATCTAGGCAATTTATATTTTTGTAAATATTCATCGATATCTCCTAAATTGTTATATTTATTGCCATATAATTGGGCGAAATAGTTTTTAGTGATTTTCTTAATTTCCCCTTCATTAGAGGTGAGGTCTCCCTTTTCATCTTTGATACTGTCAATTTGGTTTCTTCTTTCCTTTTTTAATTAGATTGACCAGTACTTTGTCTATTTTATCTGTTTTTTCAAAATACCAGCTTCTAGTCTTATTTACTAATTCAATAGTTCTTTTACTTTTAATTTTATTAATTTCTCCCTTGATTTTTAGTATTTCTAATTTAATTTTCATCTGGGCATTTTTAATTTGCTCACTTTCTAACTTTTTGAGTTGCATGCCCAATTCATTAATCTCTGCCCTCCTTAATTTGTTAATATATGCACTCAAGGATATAAATTTCCCCCTGAGTACTACCTTGGCTGCATCCCACAGAGTTTGGTAGGATGTCTCATCATTGTCATTCTCTTCAATGAAATTATTGATTGTTTCTATGATTTCTTCTTTGACTAGCTGGTTTTGGAGAATCATATTATTTAATTTCCAATTAGTTTTGGATTTGCCTGTCTAGATGCCCTTACTAATTATTATTTTTATTGCATTATGATCTGAGAAGGTTACATTTATTATTTCTGCTCTTTTACATCTGTTTGCAATATTTCTATGCCCTATTACATGGTCAATCTTTGTGAATGTACCATGTGCAACTGAAAAGAAGGTGTATTCCTTTTTGTCCCTATTTATTTTTCTCCACATATCCATTAAATCTAATTTGTCTAGGACTTCATTCATCTCTCTTACCTCTTTCTTATTCATTTTTTGGTTTGATTTATCTAGATGTGAAAGAGGAATATTTAGATCTCCCTCTATTATGGTTTTACTATCTATTTCATTCTTGAGCTCTGCCAGTTTCTCCTTTATGAATTTGGATGCTTTGCCACTTGGTGCATACATATTGAGCAGTGTTATTTCCTCATTGTTTATAATGCCTTTAATCAGGATATAATGACCTTCCCTGTCTTTTTAAATGATATCTATTTTTACTTTGGCTTTGTCAGAAATCACAATTGCCACTCCTGCCTTCTTTTTCTCATTTGACGCCCAAAAAAATTTGCTCAAGCTCTTAACCTTAAACTTTTGTATGTCCACCCGCCTCATATGTGTTTCTTGTAGAAAACATATGGTAGGGTTTTGGTTTCTAATCCACTCTGCTATTTGCTTCTGTTTTATGAGTGAGTTGATCCCATTCACATTCAGAGTTATAATTATCAGTTGTGCATTCACTGACATTTTCAAATCCTCCCCTATTCCTACCCCTTCTTCTTACACTATTTTCTTTTAAACCAGTGGTTTACTTTGAGCCGGTATCCCTTATCCCCTCCCTTGATTAACTCTCCTTTCTACCCCCTCCCTTATTATTCCTCTATTTTTATTTTTAAAGGTCTAATAAATTCCCTCCCCCTTCTTCTCCCTTCCCTTTTTTGACCTCCCCAATCCCCTGCTCCCCTTGGTTTATCCCTTCTGACTTTCCCAGTAGGGTTAGATATAGTTTTTTATCCCAATGGATAATATAGCTACTCTTCCCTCTCTGGGTTGATTACACTGAGAGTATGGTTTAAATATTACCTCTTAATGCTCTCTTCCTCTCCTTCTTATAATAGTATTTGTCCCGTCCCCTTCCCATGCCCTCTTTGTGCATAATAGAATATCCTATTTTTCTTATTCACTCAAGTTTCTCTTGGTGTTCCCTACTATTCACACCCCTCTTTCCCACCCCCCATGTCATCTTAGACCATTTAGTATTCCGTCCTCTCCCTATGAATTATTCTTCTGATTACTATAATGGTGAATACTATAATAGTGAGTAGAGTTCAGTACAGACAATTATACATAACATTTCTCCACAAAGGAATACAAATAATTAGATTTTATTGAAGCCCTTAAAGAGGCAAATTTAAAAAATAAGAGTTTTCTTTCTTTCCCCTCTGTTTCTTATTTACCTTTTCATGTTTCTCTTGATTTTTGTGGTTGGATATCAAACTTTCCATTTAGTCCTGGTCTTTTCTGTGCAAATACTTGGAAATCTTCAATTTTGTTGAGTGCCCATACTTTCCCCTGGAAGTATATAGTCAATTTTGACGGGTAGTTGATCCGTGGTTGAAAGTCCAGCTCTCTTGCCTTTCTGAATATCATATTGCAAGCCTTGCGGTCTTTTAGCGTGGAGGCTGCCAGATCCTGTGTGATCCTGATTGGTGTTCCTTGATATTTGAATTGTCTCTTTCTGGCTTCTTGTAAGATTTTTTCTTTTACTTGGAAGCTCTTGAATTTGGCTATTATATTCCTTGGCGTTGTCCTTTCTGGGTCTAGTGTAGAGGGTGATCTATGGATCCTTTCAATGTCTATTTTGCCTTCTTGTTGTAGAACTTCAGAGCAATTTTGCTGAATAATTTCTTTTATTATGGAGTCCAAATTTCTATTAATTTCTGCTTTTTCAGGAAGACTAATGATTCTCAAATTGTCTCTTCTAGACCAGTTTTCTTGGTCTGTCACTTTCTCATTGAGATATTTCATGTTTCCTTCTATTTTATCAGTCTTTTGACTTTGTTTTATTTGTTCTTGCTGTCTTGTGAGATCATTGGCTTCTAATTGCTCAATTCTAGCCTCTAGGGACTGGTTTTCAGTTATAATCTTTTGGTTTTCCTTTTCAATCTGGTCATTTCTGGTGTTCAATTTGCTCATCAGTTCATTTGATTTCTGAGCCTCACTTTCTAATTGCAAAATTCTGCCTTTTAAACTGTTATTTTCTTACCTGATTTCCTTTTGAGCTATTTCCCATTTCTCTAGCCAAATCTTTTCCAACTTTTTCGTCATCTCAAGCGCTTGTGACCAGTTTTCATTATTTTGAGAGGGTCCGAATGCTTGTTTGTTCTCCTCTTCTGTTTGCTCGATTGTCTGGATTTTCTCTGTGTAAAAGTTGTCTAGTGTTAAAGATTTCTTCTTGTTGTTGTTAATCTTTCTCTTTTGGCCTTCTTGATTCTGGGTTGTCATCGTTAGCCCAGCCTGTTCTCAGCTTTATCCTCGTGCTCAGGGTCTGTCTGCTCTCTTTCGGCTCCTGAGGTCTCAGATCTGGTTGTTCTCAAGGTCAAGCCCCCTGGTGACCCCTTTGCTTGATCCTCTGCTGGAGACTCCTTTACAAGTCTCAGGGCGCCGCTTCCACAGTTGTATACCCATCTGCACTGGTTCCCCACTTAGGGTTTCAGAGCCTTCACTCACGCGAGCATGCCTGTGTCCGCCTCCACCCGCACCTGAGCTCCACACCTGTGCTTTAGCCTTTTGGGGTCCTAAGTCTTGCTGCTCTCAGGAACAGGCCCTGGAGCTGCCAATGACTCAATGGGTGCCCCAAACTTGCTCTATTTCTCTTGAGCTGGCTTTGGAGTTGTAGGTGGTGTGTGTGTGTGGGGGGGGAAGGGTTGCTCAGTTCGAGATTTAGTGAGAGCTGTTTCACCCCTTTATAGCATGGAAATGCCCTGATTCCACATACCTTCCATGCTGCGCCCTGTTGTGGGGTCCCTCTGTTCATCTGGATTTGTTTTTATGTCCCCTTGAGGAGTCCTGTATGTTTCGGTTAGGAGAGGTTAAGCGCTGCTTTTTACTCTGTGGCCATCTTAACCCGGAAGGTCGAATTTTGTCTTTCTTAACTGCTAGTGTGACCCTCAACAAGATACTTCATGCCTCTGGGCTTCTTTCCTCATTTACAAAATAAGATGATTGAATAGGATAATTTATAATGACTTTTATAGATTTAAATCTATAATCTTGAGTATCTTGCCTAAAAGCATATAATCATACTTTCTATAAATATTCAAGAATATTACCTATAATTTAGGTGTTTTATCTCAGTTTTTTCTTTGTTTCGTGATTTGTGTTTGTTTTGTTTTTACTCAGGATAATGGTATTATTGTCTAGGCTCAAGCCTTGGGAGAGTACAGGTATCCCATACTTTCCCCTTGATACTTTTGATATATTGCAGGTAAGCATATCAAATTAAGAGAGAATTTTTTAGGAGTTTTGAGGAAGCTACAAGCAACATGCAAAAGGCCAGAAGATGACACATAAAATGTTTAGAAACTCAGAAATGTACCAAATATATGTATAATATTATATAATATCTTTACATTTTACCTATTAATACTATAAATATTCTTATTAAAGTTAAAATAAGTAAAAAGTTAAAGTTTAAGAAAATATTGAAAGCCAACAGATGACACACTAGAAATATAGTGAGATCTTAACATTGACCTACATATAGCCTATGACAAAATACTTAACCCAAATTTTACAATAACATACTATCAACACCCCATAAAAGAAAAAGAAAAAAATCAGACTTCTTCACTGGCTCAAAGGGAGGACCAAAAAATTTTACACAAATTTTCTAGATTGTGGGGGTTGCACATCTCTAATTGCCCATATAGAGAGAGTTATCTGTTTTAGAGTGTAGATTGCTAGAACTGGGAACACTAAAATAGGCCAGGGAAGCTAGGTAGCAGAGTGGATAGAGTGCCAGGCCTAAAATCAGGAAGACTCTTCAAATTTGGCCTCAGACATTTACTAGCTGTGTGACCCAGGGCAAGGCATTAAACCCTTTTGCCCTCTGTTCCCTCATCTATGAATTGAACTGGAGAAGAAATGGCAAACCATTCCAGTATCTTTACTAAGAAAAACCCCAAATGGTGCCACATAGAGTCAAACATGACTGAAAACCACTGACCAAAGTAGGGATCGCTGAATTATGGACTTAGAGCTGGAAGGAGCTTTAAAGACCATTTAACCCTACCGATGACTTATCTATCCTAGGTTACATGGAAAAAGAACTCACAAAGTTCCTTCTACAATGCATGATGGGGTTCCCCATTACTTAAAGGATAAATCCCACATTCCTCAGTTTGTTATTTTAGGCCCTCCATAATCTGGCTCCTGCTGACCTTTCCAAACATCTTCTCTGCTACTTTCCTAAAATAACCCTCTCCTCCAAGCTGTTCTATTCCTTCTTGCCCTCAGATACTCTGCAAGTACCTTTGCTCACATCATTCTCCCTTCACCTGTCACATTCCACTAGCTTGGCTTCTATACTCTACTTTGCTTATTTGAAACTTATCCATGCGTCAAGGTTCAGGTCCAAAACCAAATCTTCCATTAACTGTTTTTCCTGACATCCCCAGAGATGATCTTGCAGCTATCTCTCCCTTTTTTGAGCAAATGTGGACAAGATGGCTTATCTTTCTCACTTGACACAATTAAATCCTGGTTTGTGTTGTTAACCTTTTCCCTCTTGCCCATGTCTTATTTTGCTAGGAAGGCTATCAGATCCTCAAGTCCTAGAGTATACCCTGTACTTTGAATTCTCTGCAGAGACAATGGCAATGTTCAATAAATATTCTGAACTTAGAATTAGAATCAAATAAACAGGATCTCTTGGCAGTGATTACTCAAAGCTTTTCTCTTTCTATTACTTCATTGTGAAAGGAAATGTATATTACTCCACCTAAGAGAAGATGGCATATCTTGTGTTTGATTTTTTAAAATTTTATTACATTTTCCTTTCTGCTGACAGGAAATTAAGTTCCTCAAGGACAGGGACAGTTTTGTTTTTATAACCTAATTAGTACTTAATAAATGCTTAGTAGATTGAATTGAGTTCATATTTTTTAAAAAATATTTTAGTCATAACTAAAATGTTTTTTTTAATTCAATTTCTCCATTTTATCACATTTTGGACAAATCCTCAGAATGCCACCATCAAACTTAGCTACCAAGAATGATGATTACGGGTCTATTTTGAATCATAACAATGGACAAATGTGTCCTTATGCCAGGCGATCTCAGAGGTCTTTTCTGTTCTGTATGTGATGACTCTTCATTGGAGAAAATCTGTTAAGTAGAACTTAGTCCCAAATAGTGACACTCCTGGAATTAATCGCTTCTGAAGAAGTCTGGTTGGAGAAAACTTTTGACATGTTGGACACCTTGAGTGATGATGATTAACATGTAAGCTCAGACTTCTGAAATTTTTTATTTTCTCCAACTCCAGCAGAAATCTGGGAGAAACCTACGGGGGAAAAAAATCACTTCTCATACTTTGTTGTTTATCCAAGAAATGAAACATTTTGTAAGAATTTGGGCAATGTATGTGCATGGCGCCTTGGGTTTATATTGAGAATTTATGCAGGGTGGAAATCAAAATATACAGCATCTGTGTGAAGAATGTACACGGGTCCTGGGGCAAAGTGGAGATAGACAGAGCTTGACAGAGTGGGGCGAGACAAGCCAGTATCCTGCAGTCGGCCCTTAGCAATATCCCCTACCCTGAGTATACTTCTCTTCCATTCTGTTGCTTTTGGCCTTCACTTTCCCCTTGGAAGTTAATGGCCTTCTCCAGAGCTGGCGGAGAGATTGACGGCACTGTGAACATGAAGGGTAATTTTTAAAAAATCACGACAACACACCAATAGGATCCATTTCAAGTTTTCGGCATCCTGTGCCTGAGGGCCAGTGGGCACTTTCACAAAAACTAAACCTCAAGTCTAAATAAACCAGGAGCTGTCAGCCCATGGAGACGCTGAAAGAATATGAGTAAATTACTTTGCATGTATTTTGGTGAAACTTTGGTTCAACCCTATGGATTTTTTTTTCTTTCTTTTCCCCCAGCAGCTGAAATCAGATTCAGATATCTTCCAAATGAAGATGACAGTTAAGTTCCCATGTGCTGTTCTTTGATGTTAATTCTGCTGACCGAATATGGAGCACACCTGGTGATCAGTGTGGACTCCTTGTTCTTGGTTGTGGTGAAATAGAAAAATAAATTAGCTATTTAGTTATTGAGGACATTTTGCCTTAGTGTTTGGTTTATCACTAATAAGGATATAGTCACTAAAGTAATTTAGGACTTTCCCCTGCTAAATATAACTGAGATACTTGGTAGGATAGGATTTTCATTATTTCTCTCTGTCTCTCTGTGTCTCTTCCTCCTTCTCTGTCTCTCTCTGTTTCTCCCTCCTCCACTCTCCTCTGTTTCTCCCTCCTTCTCTATCTCTGTCTTTCTCTTTCTGCTTTTGTCTCTCTCTTTCTTTCTCTCCCTTCCTCCTGCTCTTTCTGTCTCTCTCTCTGTCTGTCTGTCTGTCTCTCTATCCTTTTCTTTCCCCACCCTGTTTTTCCAATTGAGCTGCAGATGACTGGTAGAGCTTTATTGACACTTCTGGCATGACTTCTTAAATCCAATAAAGACTTTCCATTTATAAAAGTAGACAGTCAATAAGCATTTGGTGTTTTAATGGAGTTGTATTCCTGCGTCCTGATATACTTACTTTTTTTTTAAGCAAAGTTGCAGAATTTTCACTTGTTATTCTCTTGTCAGTAATGTTGCTGATGATGCAGAATTGAATAAAAATATATTTATGTACTTGAACTTTGACACGGTAGAAAACAAAATGAGATAATATAAACAGTCAAAAAACCTCAACCTGGTATAATTATAATAGGGGACATGTACATAGCACCTACTTTGTGAGAGGTACTGTGCTAACATTTTTAGCACCTACTAAGCCCCAGGCACTTTACAAATATTATTGTATTTGATGCTTACAATATCTCTGGGAGGTAGGATCTATTTTTAACACTATTCTACAGTTGAGGAAACTGAGGCAAACAAAAGTTAGGTAACTAATCCATGTAAGTATCTGAGACCCAATTTGAACTTGATTCAGTTTGAACCTGAAGGTCTCCCTGATTCCAAGCTGTACCACCTAGCAGCCTTACTGGGCTTTCTACTGAATTCAATAAATAGGGAATAATAGGTCTGGAAGCCAGTGTAAATTTCCATTGAAGTCCTACCTTTGATGAATACTAGCTAAGTAACCATAGATGAATCATTTAACCTTTTGGTGCTCTAGGCAATTCTTTTTTTTTAAACCCTTACTTTCCATCTTGGAATCAGTACTAGGTATTGGTTCCAAGGCAGAAGAGTAATAAGGGGGTTAAGTGACTTGCCCAGGGTCACCCAGCTAGGAAGTGTCTGAGGCCAGATTTAAACTTAGGATCTCCCCTCTCTGGGTCTATCTCACTATCCACTCACCCCTACACAATTCTTTAAGGTTTTTAAGTTTCAGAGGAGTCGTTATACTATACTGGTAGAGGGAATTCCCTTACCTGGGAGATCCTTTTAACAGTAAAATTATAGGTCTATTCCTTATCTCTACTATATCTAAAAGCCATGTAGTCCACTAGTATTTATTAAAATTTAAGTATTATTTATGATCAATTACATTTCATTTTAGCAAATTCAGTAACTTCCTTATTTCTGACAATTTTTTTTAAAGGAATGTGAGAACATGTTATGGATAATGGACAGTGTAGTAGAGAGTAAAGAACAGGGATTATGAAGGCCTAGGTTCTGGCCCTTTGATAAATTTATGGAGAAATTTACCTCTCTTGCCCTTATTTTTCTCTATATCTAAAATGAAGGAATTAGTTTAAATGGTCTTTAAAGCCCTATTAGTACTCATGTGCCTATTTTAAGCTAAGACCTTAATTAAGAAAAAGATTAAAAATTTAAAGTTCATCAATAGAAGTAGAATAATTTATATAAAATACTAAAATACCAAGAATTTAAAAAGACATATATGTGATATAAAATGTACATTTCCATTAATAACAGTTGTAGATAGCATCACTAGGAGGTTATTGATGAAAACAGAGGCTCCATACCTATTGAAATATTTATAGCAAGAAAATATTTTGTAACATAGAACTGGAAACAAAGTAGATAACCCAGTTTGGGAAATGGCTAAAATTATAGTACATGAATATAATGACATATTTGTGCACTGGTCTAGGCCTAGAAATGAGAGGTCCTGGGTTCAAATCTGTCCACAGATACTTCTTAGCTATATAACCCTGGGCAAGTCAATTAACCCTAATTTCTTAGCCCTTCCTGCTCTTTTGCCATTGGAACAAACACATAGAATTGATTCTAAAATGGAAGGTAAGGTTTTTTTTTTAAAAAGGAAATATATACACATATATAATAATGCATATAATTCAACTATCATATACAATACACATTCTTTATTATATAATATATAATATACATTCTATAATATATAATACAAATATATATGATAAAATATAGATATATAATACACATTTAACATTTTAATATACATATTATATAATGTATGTCTATTATATAATACACATGCTGTATGTAATATACATTCTATATGATATAATATATACATATGATACATATTCAATATTATATAATACACTACAAAATACATTGTCTGTAATGTAATACAAACATATAATACACATTCAAGATTTTAATATACATATTATATAATGTACATGTATTATGTTATACACATGTATGTAATAAACCTTCTATACCATATAATACCCATGTGATACATATTCTATATTATATAATGTGCTTATATAATACACATCTACATTTTATAATACACATGTTATATATAATACACATGCTATATATAATACATATTCTATATTGTATAATATACTATGTGATACATATTCTATATTATATAGCACACATATAATATACATTCTACATTATATAATATATATGTTATATATAATACACATTTGAACTTTTATAACACATATTATATATAATACACATTCTGCATTTTATAATATATATGTTATATATAATATACATTCTATATGATATAAAACAAATATAATACACATTCTATTTTATGTAATACACAAGTTATATATTACACATGTTATATTAATATATACATATAATGCAATTGTATATTATGTAATACAAATACATTATAAAATACAAATATAATACACATTATTTTATAATACACATGTTATATACAATATACATCCTAGAGTATATAATACACATGTTACATTCTATAGTATGTAATATACCTGTTATATATGATATAAATTCTATATTTTATAACACACACATATATATATACAGATATCATGTATAATATATATATATATAT
>NC_058132.1:372550286-372626446 GCF_016433145.1 Gracilinanus agilis
ATAATATATATATATATTTTATCCATGATATCTGTATATATATATATATATATATATATGCACTGTGAGTAGAAAAAGTTAATTCCAATTTGACTTTTTCTTTAGGTTCATTTTTCCATGAGTTTTTATGTTTGGGGAGGGGCTGAGATATTATTTTATTTATTTATCTTTATTAAGAGCTGGCACAAGATCTTGAGAACCCATGATATTTTCATTCACCTATCAGGTGCTGGTCCACCATGAGACACCCTTGAATCTAAGAAAAGTCTAAGCTTCTTTATTTTGTCAAGTTTTTCATGGTACTAATGAATCCAAACAAGAAGTCTAAAATAGGGACATTAAGCTGCTCTCAGGCCATCCAGCTGTAATGCATTAGTTTCTCTTAGCATATGTAAGTACTATGGGAAAAGCATGTTCAGGCAATCTATTCTTCATACCTCATGTAAAACTAATCTCTGGGAAGCTATTTACTGTTTGTTTATAAGCAACAAAATACACACACAAGAGTTACATATACTTACTATTTCCTTTGAAGTATTACAAAGCAATTTATTTTGTGAATCTCATTTGAATTAGACAAAATCCTGTATCTATTAAAGGTGTTTAATTAGGGACATTTTAATGAATTCTCTTTTCTCCTGGAACACATTAA
The DNA here is from genome assembly GCF_016433145.1 of Gracilinanus agilis. Taxonomy (NCBI): domain Eukaryota; kingdom Metazoa; phylum Chordata; class Mammalia; order Didelphimorphia; family Didelphidae; genus Gracilinanus; species Gracilinanus agilis. The sequence continues at coordinate 372,550,939 of NC_058132.1, forward strand.
AAATGCACTAGAACAGAGCAGAGAGGTGGATCAGTAGATAGAGTGACAGGTCTGGAGATTCTAGGTTCAAATATGGACTCAGATACTTCTGAGTTATGTGACTCTGGGCAATTTGCTTAACCCCCACTGCCTAGGCTTTAGTGTTCTTCTGTGTTCTAAGAAAGCCTGTAAGGATTTAAAAACAAAAACAGAAACTAGCATAAATTAGAAGTTGAAGGTAAGGGACAGATGGTATGATTGCTTCCTTTTTTTCCCACTATGAGGTAAGGCACATTGAAATGAGCATAACTTCTCTGATTCTTCAACAGAGTAGTACATGGTGAGCAAGTAATTTCACTTCTCAGTATCCCTAGGTGATTTGCTAAGGCAACAACTCATAGGGAAGGTGCTGAATTACAGCTAGATTGTCCAGTGGATAGTGTGCTGAGTTTGGAATTAAGAATACCTGAGTGAAATCCAGCCTTAGGCAATTACTAGCCGTGTGCCTCTGGACAAATCACATAATCTCTGCCTCATTTTCCTCATCTGTAAAATGAAATTAATAATAGTACGTCCTTTCCAAGGTTGTTGTGAGGATCGAATGAGATAATAATTGTAAATTGATTAGTATGGTGACTGGCACACAGTAAGTACTATATAATGTAATCTATAATTATTAGAATATAAAGATACTTCTCTTGGGAAGTTCTTGTAATAGATGAGATCATAGGATTTGGTTTAAAAAACGTTTATGATGTTGCCATGTTCCTAGGGTTCTATGGAGTACATGCCAGGGATATCCCTAGATTCAAATCTTTGTTTTGGTCTAAGTTGAAGGTCTTCTCAGCTTGGAAAAACCCAAGATCCTGGTTGATTCTCCTAGCCTTGGGGGGACTGTTTTGAAATGATCACCATGTTTTTCGGGGATTCTGATTAGTCTGGTCAGAAGGCCAAAGAAAGAGGCTTTCCATCTATAGTTCTCCATGTCTCTTTGGAATAGAACATTTGATTTGTCATGTCTAAGATTTGACAATTATTTTTCATGTAGAATTCCTAGTTTATTGGACTAGAAGCTCTATGAGTGCAGGGTCTGAGTCTTAGACATTGTATCTCCTACAATTTTCTGGACATTGTAAGTGTGTAGCAAATGATCATTGCATTGAATTGTTTCATTTTACTGTGGAAAATCATTGTTGAATTGTTTTATTTGTTAGATATGTAGTAACAGTGTTCCAATAAATCTTTGTTGACTGAATAGGTTACTTAGGGTTAAAAGAAACTCCCTGTAATAAGATTATAGTCTCCAATGGCTAGAGCCAGGGATCCTTGATGGAGTCAGACTTGCTCAGCCTTGATCCCTAGGAGTCTTTATCAAGAGCATCATTTTAACAAGAAGTTCAGTTATTGGACTGGCCTGGCTAGTAGTTCACCAGCTCATTCTGTTATTCTAAATATTATGACATTCTTCCTTCACTTATAAGAGTGGGAGGGAGTTTCTCAGGAAGAAACAAGTGACTAATCCCATCTTGGACCTTTGGAAACAATTTGTGAATTACATTGGAGACAGCTGCAGTAACACAACCCTCTTGGACTCTTAAAATGAGACTTTTTTCATGGAGATCACACTTATTCAAAGTGTCTGCATCATCACACATCCAAGAGTCCCTCAGGCTCCATACTATTCTGCCACCAAAGTGTCTTTGAAATATTTTTTCTAGATTCAGAGAAAAATGAATAAATAGAATGGTTTAACGGCCCTGAATATGTTGTAATTATGTAAGCTGTCTACTCTCTTCCTCCTGGCAAAATATAGTACCATACCTGGAATATAATTAAATGCCATAATAAAAAAGTAAATAAAAGGAGCAGAGAAGTGTGAATTAAGAAACTCTATAGATCATACGGGGTAGCACCATGATAGTGTATCACTACACAACTTTGTCAGAAAGATGTACTTTTTTTCTTTTGTTTTTTAAACCCTTAACTTCTGTGTATTGGCTTCTTGGTGGAAGAGTGGTAAGGGTGGGCAATGGGGGTCAAGTGACTTGCCAGTAAGTGTCTGAGGCCAGATTTGAACCTAGGACCTCCCGTCTCTAGGCCTGACTCTCAATCCACTGAGCTACCCAGCTGCCCCCAGGATGCTCCCAAGTGATCCCACTACTAGGTAGATAATGTAAGGATATCAGACAGAGAGAAAGTTCATATGCATATAGACATACAAACATACATATATGAACTTTTGGTTAGGGATGAATATGTATATATGAACTTTTACATATATGTATGAACCTTATCTACATGCATATGGACGTTGTGTGCATATAAATATATGCATGCATATAAACTCTTATGTAATTATATTTGAACTTTTGTGCATATGAACATGCACATATATATACACACACATATTATATATATATATATATATATATATAAATTTTCCTTTCTATTTCACATCCTTAGGGTATCTGCTCAGTGATAAGATCACTAGATCTAAGGGTTTGAGATTTAGTCATTTTTCTAGTATACTTCAAAATTGTTTTCCAGAATGGTTGGATCAATTCACAGTTTCACCAACAGCATGTATATGTGTGTGTGTGGGTCTAAGTAAAAGGAGTTAGTGCAATGAGAAAGTTAGACTATATAATTGATAAGCTCCTTCCCCATTCTAACTTTCTAGATCTCAGATTTAAAGCATCTTAAGAATATTGTGTTTAACAGAAGAAAAACAACTGCTTGAACACATGGGTTGATGCGCACATGATTGGGGATGTAGACTCGAAACGACCACACCAATGCAACTATCAACAATATAGAAATAAGTCTTGATCAATGACACATGTGAAAGCCAGTGGAAATGTGCATTAGCTATGGGGCAGGTGAAGAGGGGAGAAGGGGAAAGTAAAAACATGAATCATGTAACCATGGAAATTTTTTCTAAAAAATAAAATATTTTAAAAAATTAAAAATTAAAAAGAGGGGGGGAAAAAGAATATTGTGTTTAGAATGCTTTCTGTAATGTCTAGCTCAGAAACCTGTAGTATCTCATTAAAGACTTTTTATAACGAAGGTGACCTTCCTTTTTAGCCCTGATGAAATCTAAAAACTTTCACAAAACATGTTTTGAGGAAATTGAACAAAGATTTTACTAGTTCTCTTCACTCTATTTTCTCCTTTTACTAAATATGGAAGCAATCACTACTTTAGCCAAATTGTAGCCAAATAGCATCTCTTTAAGAACAAGTCACCTTTTACACTAAAGTAGCACATAGATGCAAATGTTTTAGTCATCCATTCAGCATGATGCAGGGGGAGGGGAGAAATGCCAGAAGAGATGATTATATAAAGCAAAAAAGATTTATTTAATCTTTGTGTATTTGTGTCTGAGATCTTCAAAAATGAGAGATATTTCAGGCAATAACAATATTCTGCCCAACCTAACACTGCTGTCCAAGAGGAAGGGAAAAGTGAGTACTGGTACTATCCTTTCTATTGGTTATTCGTTTCTAGCCCAACTTTCCTCCAAACTGTGTGTGTGTGTGTGTGTGTGTGTGTGTGTGTGTGTGTGTGTGTGAATTGCTGTGTTTCCCATGTATTCAGGTGTTCCTTGATTTTGTTTTAGCAATTGTGATTCTGACTATGATCTTGGTCCTTTTACTGAGTGATTTCTGTCTGTCTTTTGATTATCCTTCTTGTTTGATGGATTGGTTTTCTATGTACTTGAGTACTCTGGGGCAGCTAGGTGGCACCATAGTATGTAGACTCATCTTCCTGAGTTCAAATTTGACATCAGACACTTATTGGTTGTATAACTTTTGACAAGTCACTTAACCCTCTTTGCCTCAGTTTCTTCATCCATAAAAAAACATTGGTGAAGGAAATGGCAAACCACTCTAGTATCTTTACCAAGAAAACCCCAAAAGGATTCACCAAGAGTCAGACACAACTGAAAATTGACTGAACAACAACATCTTGAAGACATAGCCCTGGGAACTTTATAGAGGGATAAATTGCTTACTTCTGTGTTATCAAACTCATATAGAGGCAGGAGCCATTAAACTAGATAAGGCCACATTTTGACTTTGAAAACCAAATTAACATTTCCTATGCTCTAGTATATTTGTATTTATTTTGTTAAATATTTCTCAACTACATTTTAATGAGATTCTCCACACCCAGGAGTGTGGCATGTTTGACACCCCTGGCTTATGTCATCCAATCATGTCCAGTTTTTCCAGAAAACTAGAGAAAAATCTTGATTGATCCGAAAGAGATAATGGCACTGGCCTCTTAATCATCCAACCAGAATAAATAATAATAACAAAAATGTTCATAGCAAACATCACTCTTTGGATTTAGGACATAAAGTTTGAAAGACATGTTGCTAAAAATAGATTTTGTTGTTTAGTCATTTCTAGTCACATCCAAACCTCAGTGACCCCATTTGGAATTTTCTCAGCGAGGATAATGGAGTATTTTGCCATTTCCTTCTCCAGCTCATTTTAAAGGTGAGAAAACTGAGGCAAGCAAGGTTAAGTGACTTGTCCAGAGTCACACAGCTAGTAAATATCTGAGACTGGATTTGAACTTGGGGTTTCCTGATTGTAGGCCACTGTGCCACCTAGCTAGAAGGAAGCCCTTAAAATAAATATAGAACATCTCTCCCTAATTTTGTTCTTTCTGGAGTGTTTTTCTAAGTTTCCACAGAATCATTCAGACTTCTCTAATAACTTTCTGTGCTTTGGGCCCATTTTTGTTATTTATCCTCTTCCCATAGTTTGTGCATCATCACTCTTTTGTGTGGTTGCATTGGTTTTCCTTTTTGTCTCTCAGCTTTTCATGAGGTTGTTCTCTTTTTCTGCTTTGCTTTCCTTCCCAGAATCATTTAAATTAAAGATGGAAAGATGCATTTGATCATGAAGTCCCTCCTCATCCAGTGTCAAATAGTCCTCTACTAGAGAGTAATTTTTCTAGTTCAGTTGAAAATCATTCAAGTGATGGGGTTTCCACCACTTCCTGTGAATAACCATTCCACAGACTGACAGATCCCATTACGTGGTCACTTTCTCCCTCATGTTCTGCCTACATTTTTCTTTGCTCAATTTCATCCTGTTTCTCCTAGTTATACCCCTTTGGACAACTCTAAAGAAATTCCTCTCCCTCCTTGCTCCATGTTCCTTTCAAATATTTGCAGATGGTTATTATTTCTCCTTAGTCATTATTTGGCCAAGCTACTTGAATTGATGGCTTTCATCTTTCCCCATCATGCATTGCCTCTGGGCTTTTCTGATTTTTCTGGTGTTTGTTCTCTGATCTTGTTACTGGTTGTGATTGTTCTGGTGAATTTATGTTATTGAGCACTGTTCCAACCAAAAGCTTACAGAGATCTCAGAAGTTTTAACCCTGAGATCCCTAGAAGAAAGAAAAAAGAGCCATTTCTATGTGGCTGTTGCCAGAACTTTTTAAGAGTGTCATGGCATAATCTGTGACACAACCAGGTAAAAGAGGCATATAAGGACAGCTAACTAAAAATGACAATTCAGCCTCAAGATGTGTAGACACTGTCAGAAAGAGAAGTTTTCTCCCTGGCCAGAGCTATAAATACTTTTTGACAACCCAAATTGTCAGCTAAAAAATAAATTTTCTCTCAAATTGTTTTGCAAACTTGATTTGCTGTCCACAGTCATTCCCAAGTCTCTAGGCTTCTTTTTGGCATGGAATTAGGTTTCTCATTAGCCAGGCTTCTATGTGTCATTTGAATAATATGTCCTAACAGTGAGATATTTTCATTTTTACTGCCAAACTACCAATGTTCAATTATTTTGATAGCAGCAAAAAATAGGTAAGAGGTGAAAAAAATATCACAAACAAAACAAAGCACTGAGAACCTCTCCAGTATAACATTAATTCCCCAAGCAGGTAAAATTTGTCCTGAATAAGTCTTTTGGTTAGACACAAAAATATCAGCTTTGTTTTTCCCAAATTTAATTCCTTTTTCCATTCTGAAATATTATTAACAGATTGTTCTCAGTACTTGTTAACTCCTATTTCTTTCTTCAAGGTCCCTTATAATGGGATTTTACAGCCTCTAGTAAAGCTTATAGGTAAACGTTTCATGGTTTTCCTTCAATGTGCTATACCTAGAAATATTTAGGAATTTGATAGATGCTCAATAATGGCCTTTAGTGTTTTCTTATTGGACTTAGATCAATAGGTAGATTACTTTCTTTTGATATATTTTTAAAACTCTTCCATTTATATATATATCTCTATATATTTGCATAATTTATAAGGTGTGTCAAATAAGGGAACATTCTGTGACTTTCTTTTCTTTATTTTCCTTTAGCTTCTGGCTAGAAAGCCTTTTAAAAACTGCTATCAGAACCTCTCCTTAAGATGGTAGTGTGAAAGGTCCACAAATAGTCCAAGAAAGATCTAAAAGGGAACTAAATGGATCAATGCTCAAGATGGCCAAGAAAAGCATCACTGAATTCCTCCAGTACAAGAAAACAGAAGGATGGTCTAAGGAAGGTTGTACCTAGGAAAGTAAAAGCTAACATGAACTCTAGTAAATAGGGCCCCACACCTTGCAAGCCCTCTAAATGAGAATGTGCCATGGAGTATCAGAAAATTTCCCAACCTCTAGTAAATTGGCCCTAAAGGCTATGCAACTCTGAAGAAATTTGCACACTGAGTTTGCATGTAGAGTAGCTAATTCTGAGTGGAGACAAGGAGAGACAAGTGATATAAGACCAATACTAGATCCTGATGGGTCTAAAAGCAGTAGGATCTTTACCCTGGGATATTGGAGCAAGAGTGTGAGAAAGAATCTGCCTCCAATAGGGCATTCTTATGGAGATCAGGGATTGAATGGCCTAGGGCAGTGATGGTGAACCTTTTAGAGACCCTGAGATGTGCTGTGCCCTGCCTCCAGACTGTGTGCTGTGCCCTGATCCCCCCAGACCGAGTTCTGCTCCACCACTACTGACTTACCTCAGACAAGGAGGGGAGGGGACACATGGTGAAGAGGGAGAAGGGAGCCGCTCCACCCATGTCCCTCTGCCTTTCTAGTAACTAACTCTGACAGGTAATAGCATGTGTGCCCACAGAGAGGTCTCTGCATGTCATCTTTGGCACATGTGCCATAGGTTTGCCACCACGGGTTAATCAGAGCCATGGCAGGGCAGAGGGGAAACAATGACTAGTAAGTCAATTAACAAGCATTTACTATGTCCCCATTATTATGCTAAGCCCTGGGGATATAAATAAAGGCAAAAAAAAAACAAGTATATAATAGAAGTACTTTTAGGACTATGACCAGAACAATTTCTGACACACAGTTAGGGTAGTTATTTTTTTCTCCATATCTATCTTAAGTAGATTACAATAGAGGGTAGAAAACAATGGCCCAATAGTGAATTTCCTGAAAAATAGGATGGAGTAAACAGAATTCGTTGACTCCAGGCAACAGTAAAAAATAAAAGAAGAAAGCCGAAGGGCTGAAAAATTAGAAGAGTATATTAATTATCTACTTTCGGAAACAGTTGTCTGGGAAAACAGTGAGGAGAGGTCATTTAAGAATTATTAAACTCCCTGAAACTATGACCAAATTAAAAAACAAAACAAAAACTGGTTGCTATATTTCAAGAAATTGTCAAAAAAAAACACAACTTGATATATTTATTACATCCATAGGGAATGTGAATAAGAAAGAATCCACCAATTACCTCTAAAACTGAAAAGACCCAGGAATGTTATAGTCCAAACCCAGAACTTCCAGCTCAAATAGGAAAGCCAGAAAGAAAGAATTCTAAAACTGAGGAACCATACTCAGGATTACCCAATGCTTATGTGATTTTTTTCATTGTGATATTCCAAAAGGCAAAAAATAAAGGCTTACGAAAAAGAATAATTTACTTTTAGATGTGGTCAAATGTGATAAGGAAGAAAAAAATTACATTATACTTAAAGACACCAACAATAATGAAATCATATCAATACATAACAAATATGTGTACATATGTAAGTGGTATGTTCATGCCACATATGTATATGCCTATATGTGCACTAAAAAGACATATATAAACGTAGTATTGAAATGATTTTGTCATCTTTGATATATGTACACACACAAACCCAAACCAACCAAATAGCATAATATTTAAGTACTTAAAGAGAAGATAATAGAATTATATGAGGAAATAGAAAGCAAAACCATAATAACAGCAGGTATCAGTGCATTTTTTTCATACCCAGACAAATTTCACAAAAATATAAGCAAGGACAGGTCAAATGATCAATAAGATGATAGACTACACATTTTTTCCTCATCTCCATGATCTTTCACACTTTTCCAAAGAAACAGAAATTATGTGCCACAGATAAAGCAATTTCAGCTGCTTCCATGATCTAGGTGGCACTCATTGAACCCACTCATCCCCCGCCCCAAAGGAAACCCTTCTCCTAAAGCTAAGTGATTCTTAGCTCACTCAGCACCCTTCCCTAACCTCCCACATTACCAGTAGTGAAGCCTCACTAGCAGACGAAAGGACACAACACAAGTTTACATGAAAACCCACTCTCTTTCTTTCCAGAGCTATAGAGATCCTAGTTCTGGGACTACAGAATTTTCTGCAGCTTTTACAGTCAGTTTGTCCACAACCTTCTAGGAGAAGCCTGCTAGCCACTGCAGCCTGGAAGCACCAACACTGAAAAACTCAGTCGCCAGACTCTCAAAATCAGGATTTGAACTGCTGGTACCAGTCTAGAGAACCATGAAACAGAAGGAGAGGGACTGGTTACCAGAATAGGACATCTTCTGTGTGAGGAGCTGTATAACACTCCACCATGCTTGCAGTAGAGCATAGCATCCAGCTAGACCATTTCAAAATTTGATGGAGCAGGGAATGAGTCTGGTGAACTGTGATTCACCCAGAATGGAAGGAAGCTGAGGTGCTTTGAGATCTAGCCTGAAAGGAAACCACAATCAGAGGGGAGAGAGTTAGAAAGTGAGTGAGAATGAAAATAAAAGATTGAAAATACCAAAGATTTCAGGAAAAATAAATCTTTAAGACTATGAATATAAAAAGGTAAATCATCAGGAAAAATAATAACAGAAGGAAATATGGCTTCTAGATCTATAAAAAATTCAGGCATCTAAGAATAAATACTACAACATTAAGAAAAATGATCTACTACTTGATAAGAGAGGAGGCTCTGTAGAATATAAGGAAAACATGAAACCTCAACACACAGTTTCTGAGTGGTTTCAAAAGGAATTGAGAATTATGAAAGCAGAATTTATATCCTTCATATGAAAAATAATGAGCATAATGGAAAAAACCTGAATCTGCAATGGCAAGCCCCAATAAAGATACAAATGAGAGAACAACAGGTTGAAAATGAAAAGGAGCAAAAAAATTAAAAGAAAATATGCTCACTATGCAAACAAAAGATCTTTGTGGGTCTCAAAAACAAAATATTTAGAGACAACCTAAGAATCATAAGTATTCTGGAAGAACACAACTGGACAAAAAACTTAATACCACAATGAAAGAAATAATGGAAGAGAACTGTCAGAAACTTCTGAACAAAAGATGAAATTCCAATCAGAGGAATGCACACATTGCCTCCAGAAAAACCCAATGTTGTAAAATCTAAGACAGTGATTAAATTTAACAATTGAATTCAGAAACAGGTTTTCTAAGGTATCAGAATGATTATCAAATACAAAGAAAAACACCTGTAAATAGTTATTGTGCCCACTAGGAAAAGAAGGCAGGAATGGAATAATGTCCTCCAAGAATATAATATCTGAGGATTCAGCCATAAGTGACCTCTCCTGCAAATCTGTGCTTAACCATACAAGATGGATGTATAATAATAAAAAAGAATTTGAAGTTTTTTAGAAAGAAAACCAGAGATGAAAAGTTTATTTCCTTCTCAAACACCACAAACAACAATACTGCAAGAGGGGTTAATAAATGCAGGCAACAACAGCAATAGAGGAGCAACAAAAAGACAAATAAGATTTTTTTCCTAAAAGTAAACCAGTAAGACAGGGGGACAGAACCTGGTTCATCCTACAGACAGGTAACTGCTTCTATTGTGTGACTGCATTTCAGCATGAGTAGGTACATGAAAAGGGTGGAGGATCATCAGGAGGATAAAGAGGAGTAAGTGATACTCTAACATCAAATCAAGAGTTAACAATGAAAGGAAAGTGGCCTCTGTGGTCTCAGAATGAAAATAAGGAGTGGGTAGGAAGGAGGAAAGATTGAAAAAATGAAAAAAAAAGAGAAAGATATAAGAAAATATAAACCTAATTTATAACTTTAAATGTCAATAAATTAAATAATACAATAAAATAAAAAAGAATGATTGACTTGATAAGAAAACAAAGCCCCCAAATCTGTTATTTATAAGAAACATTTAAAAAACAAAAAACATACACAAATGAGTTTATTTCCTTCTCAAACATAACAAACAACAGGTGAATAAATGGAGATAAAAGCAGCAGTAGAATGACAACAAAAAAAGAGAGGTAAGATTTTTTATATATATAAAAGTGCATTAGGAGACAAAGGTGAAGGCAGAAATCCAATAGGGGCAACAATAGATAGGAAATTATGGACAGAACCTGGTTATATCTTGCCTACAGGTAATTAGTTTCTTTTTGTGGGTCTACATTTCAACATAGGTCAGTATGTCAAAAGAGGTAAAGGAGAGAGAGATGAGCAAGGGCATAAAGAGAAGTAAGGGATCCTGTAGGGTCAAATCAAGGGTTAACAATGAAGGGAATGTGACCTCAGTGGTCTCAGAAAGAAAATGAGAAGCTATAGGAAGAAGAAAAGATTGAAAAGATGGGGAAAAGAAAGAATCTTTGTTTTGGAGGTAGAACGATATTCCACTGAGGACTACTGAGTATGGGTGAAGGGAGATTATAGTGAATGAGACCTAAGAGATTTGGTGCCTGAAAAATCTATTTGTCCTTGGAGGGAAGGGGAGATGTAATCCCCACTGGTAGGGGCAACTGACACCTGGAGGAGTGAGAGATATGAACATAGGGAGGAGACTTCTAGATAAACTTATGGAAAAGAAGGACAACAAAAGCTGGAATAGATTAATGAGGGGAGCAGGGAAGAACATTACCATGGAGCGCTGTGTCCTTTCTGACAACTATAATAATTGACATTGTTGTGAGAGTGAAATACAGTGGAAAGGGGAAATCTCTGGAGTAAGTCCAAAAATGCAGTGACAGAAAGCACCTAGAGGGGGAAGCCTAGAATAGATGCCTTGAATGCTTTGATTGTATAAAAAATAAAGCGAAAATAGAGAGGTCAGGTGATTATAAGGGTCATGAGGAGGACCTAAACTATAAAAAAGAAAAATTAATAACTAAGAGAGTGAGAGAAACTTTTTGAAAGGTGACTCAAAAAGTGAAATTGAAAAAATAATGAACATTAATAAAAAGGAGAGGGATGAAAGAAGGAATCTACTTGACTACCTGAAAGGAAAAAATGGGGAAAGAAATCTATATCATATAAAAGCAGGACTAAAAACCAAATAAATAAAAACCAAAAGAGAAAAGGGTAACAAAGAAAAAGAGGAAATTTAGGGGGAGGAGAAGAGAGCCAGGGGGAAAAGGTCAACTTAAAAAAAGATTAAAGTAAAATAATTGAAAGAATATAATAGTCTTTTTTCTCAGTAGGAGAGGGAAAAAACCATAACCTAAAGAAACTCAATTTTAGAGACAACTGTAAGAAAATATAAACCTAACAACTTCAAATGTCAATAGATTAAAACACATTTATACACAGACATTTTATAAACAGACATATAAACACATTTGTAAACAGACATATACAAAATAAAACTAAAGAGACGGGGGGAAAATTTTACTGTGCATCAAGTAAACCCCCCAAAACAGGAAGAATTGCTATGAGACAAAGCAAAAACAAAGAGTAAAAAAAATAAAAAGGAACCAAAGAGGAAACTACAGTTGATCTTCAACATTCACAATTTAACTTTCACTACTTTAAGCATTTGCATAATTCCATTAGTAACCTCATTTTCACTTTTGTATTGGCAACTTCATATAATCATGGCTTTGTGCTATAGGGAAAAAAATGAACTGTGTGATGTCTACAAGTTTGTGGAGCAGCCATACTCTGAGATCTTTAAAAATCTAAAATGATGCATGGAGCAGAAATCACTGATGGATTATTTCAAGATTGTGCGGCTTTCCTGCTCTCCAATGCCATCTATCAGCCTTACATGACAGAATGTTTGAGGTGAGGTTAAAATATCACCCATCTTGGTGTCTTCTAGTAGGAGTAGCTAAAGTCTCAACAATTTCTCTCATGGTTTTCAGGGCATGGTCAAGGTAGAGAGGTTTCAGTATACAATACAATGCCCTCACATTGCCACCTGAAAGTAAAGTAAGACAAGTTAAAAAATGTTTTTGTTTTAAAATTTGTATGTGCTGTACAGGATTTATGGTACTACAGATTTCATGTAATATGAAAAATGAATATTTTCTGAATTCAGTGTGTCATTTTATTGAGATGTTAGCACAAAGGATCACAGAATTCTAAGAATTACTAGGAAAGAAAAATGTTTTGCATATTACCAATTTTATTTTGTGTACTGCATTTTATGTGTTATTTTATGGTTCCTGTGGTAGGAAAAGTACGTTATCCAATTAATGTTTTATTATTAAGAACTACATGCAGATTTCATGTTTATATTCATGTACTTTTTAATATTTATTTTCTAACATTTCGCAATCCATGTTCTCTCCCTTTTTTCTACCCCTTCTGCCTCCCCATGTAGGCAGATAATATGATATAGTCTGTACATATATAACCATATAATACATATTTCCATGTTCATCATGCTATAAAGCAAGATACATATTACTTACACTAAAGAAAAGTTTATGAAGAAAATAAAGTGATGAATTTTAGGTCTCAATCTTCATTCAGACTCTGTTCCTTCTAGGGCAGTGAATATTCTTTTTTTGAGTTCCTTGGAGTTGTCCTGGATCCTTACCTTGTTGATAATAGCTGCCATTCACAGTCAGTCATCATACATCATTGTATTTATTGTGTACTGCTGCTCATTTCACCTTGCCTCACTTTATTTGTCTTTTCAGGTTTTTTGTGATCTTGTTTGTCATTTATTATGGCACAATAGTATTCTATTAAAATCATGTGCTGTGGGGGCAGCTGGGTAGCTCAGTGGATTGAGAGTCAAGCCTAGAGACAGGAGGTCCTAGGCTCAAATCCGGCCTTAGACACTGTCCAGCTGTGTGACCCTGGGCAAGTCACTTGACCTCCATTGCCCACCCTTACCACTCTTCCACCTAGGAGCCAAGACACAGAAGTTAAGGGTTTAAAAAAAATCACCTGCTATGAGTTGTTCAGCCATTCCCCAGTTAGTGGACACCCACTTCAATTTCCAGTTCTTTGATACCACAGGGGGAGTTGCAATGAATATTTTTGTACAGGTATGTTATTTTCCCTTGTCTTTACTCTCATTGGGATATAGACCTAGTATTGGTATTGCTGGGTCAAATTATCTGCACAGTTTTATGGACATTTGGGCATTGTTTCAGATTGCACTCCAGAATTGTATCAGTTCATCACTCCACCAACAGCATATTACCATCCTGGTTTTTCTACATCCTCTCCAATATTTATCACTTTATTTTTTTAAATCATGTTGGCAGGTCTGTTGCTTGTGAATTAGTACCTCAGAATTGTTTTGATTTGTATTTCTCTAATTGATAGTGATTTTGAATATTTTATATGATTAAAAATAATTTTGATTTCTTCATCTGAGAATTTCCTGTTCATGTCTTTTGACTATTTGTCAGTTGGGGAGTGCTGTATATTCTTATAAATTTGATTAAGTTCTCCATATAGTTGAGAAGTTATGCTTTTGTGAGAATGACTTGCTGTGAAGATTTTTTCCAGTTTGTTGTTTGCTTTTATAAAAAAAAAAAAAGAACTATAAGCATACAACTGTACTTTCAGCAGTTCTTTAGTGAAAAATTACTATATTTTGTGTTAATAGAAACCTAAAACCCTGTTTCCCATAGGCTCAATGTATAAACATAGATATTTTTACTTTTACTCAATTGAACATTACCACCATGAAAATTGAGAAATGACTGTTAACTGAAAGAAAGCAAAGAAAATAAGCAAATATCATTAATAAGCTGACATTCATAAATGAAACACATTTAAGCTTCAAAATGACACAGACAGTAATACAGTGGTGACAAGAGACTTCAATATACCTCATTTGGTTTTAAATTAGTCTAAAAGAAAGACAAACAAAAGGGAAAATATGAAACAATAACATTTTTTAATAAAATGGTGTTTTCTCAATGAGAAAGCAAATGACATACATATTTCTCTGTACCACATGGAACTTTTATCAAAATTGACTATGAAAGGCACATAGAAATTGCAAACAAATTTAAACGGACAGATATAATTTATATATTCTTTCCATCCCAATACATCATAACATAAATTGCAAAGATTGCAAAACAAAGATACAGACCAAAATGGAAATTTAATAATAAATAATGAATGTGTCAAAGAACAAATCATATAAATAATAACTTTGAAAAAGAATATGAAAATAATAAACAACATACCAAATTTCTAGGATGCAGCTAAATTGATCCTCAGGGGAAAAATACTATCCTTACAATCATTCATTAACAAAATAGAAAAAGATTAAGAAGCCAAATGTATATTTTAAATAATTAGAAAATCAACAAAACATTCTAAAATAAGGACAGAAGAGATATTGAAAATAAGATCAGAAATAGATAAATTAGAAAAATGATTAAAATGATAAATGAAATGTAAATCTTGCTCTTTGAACAGACTAATAAAATTGATAAGCTCTTAGCTAATTTAATCAAAGAGAACTGAAAATCAAATCAATAAAATTTCATTGAGCAAGGTGAAATCAAAACAAAATCAGAGGGGGCAGCTGGGTAGCTCAGTGGATTGAGAGTCAAGCCTAGAGACAGGAGGTCCTAGGTTCAAATTTGGCCTCAGACACTTCCCAGCTGTGTGACCCTGAGCAAGTCACTTGACCCCCATTGCCCACACTTACCACTCTTCCACCAAGGAGCCAATACACAGAAGTTAAGGGTTTGAAAAAAAGATCAGAAGAAATAAGAATAATCTGAACATAAGCACAATTATAAGCTAACAATACAAAACAAAATATAGCACAAAAGAAATGGAATGCCTTCAAAAAATAAAATACCAAAGTATCAAAAAAAACACAGACAAAAATCTTAAATAGTTAAATTTTGGAAATATAAATAGATCAATCTCTAAAGGAATTACCAAAGGGGAAAAAATTCTGGATTGGATGGATTGATAAGAAAAATCAATCAAACTTTAAAAAAAGAGTTAGTAGTCACACTTCAAAAATTATTCTCAAAATTGAGAAGGAAATTACCCAACCTAAATTATTTAGTGAGATGAATATAATTCTAATATCTAAACCAGGTTAAGATAAAACAGAAAGAAAACTATTTTCCAATATAATTAATGAGCATTGACTCAATTAAAAAAAACTTATCAAACAGATTAAAGTGATTTATCTAAGAAATAATGAATTACTGTCAAGTAGGATTTGTATTACAGATGCAAGGATGTTAACCATAAACAATCAATAAAACTAATCATATTGAAAACCAAGTCATCCAAAAAACCACATGACTATCTCAATAGATGCAACAAAAGCCTTTAAAAAAGTACAGTGCCCTTGTATGCTGAAAACCCTACAATGTATAGGCAGAATAGAACCTTCTTAAAATATCATAAAAAGCATCTACCTAAAAAGAAAAGCAAGTGTCATGTGCAATGGCTATACACTGCTACCTTTTCCAACAAATATTGAAGTGAAGCAAGGATGACCATTCTATCCATTATTATTTGATATGGCTCTGGAAATGTTAAAAATAGCAATAAGAAAAGAAGAGAGAATTCGATGAATAATTATTGATAAAAAGGAGATAAAAACTATCCGCATTTGCAGATGATATGACCATTTGCTTGGAAGGTTCCAAGGAACCTGTAAAAAATACTCATAGAAACAATTAATTAGCTCTAGAAAAGTTTCAGGCTAAAAAATAAATCTTTGAAAATCACTAGCATTTCTTTATGACAATGAGAAACACCAAGAAACAACTATAAGAGAAATTCCATTCCAAATACCAACAAAATGCATAAAATATCTGGAGAGTAGCTTGTCAAAGTATACAAAAGACTATAGATTAAATTATGAAGAATTCCTTAAAATATTGAATAATCTAAATACTTGGAAGAATATTCAGTACTCATGCTAGGTCATGCTAATAAAATGAAAATGACAGTATTACCAAAATCAATTTAGACCTTTTGTGCTATCCTGATCAAATTACCAATGAAATACATTATTTGGATTTTTGAAATAATCAAATTCTTTTGGAAAAATGAAAGATCTAGAATATCAAGGAAAATAATGAATAAAATTAAGGATGAAGGGAGAATGGTGCTTTCAGACCCCAAACAATTATAAAGTATTATAAATCAGAAGTTATTAAAACCACCTGGAATTTAAAGAAGAGATAAATCATTGAAATAGTTCAGACAGGAAAGATTCAGAAACAATAGCTCTCAATAACATATTATTTGATACAGTAGAAAAATCTAAATTTCCCTGGGAAAAATTCCTCATTTGATAAAAACTGTTAGAAAAAATGGGAAGTGGTCAGCTAGGAACTGGGCTTAGTCCTTTCACCTTACATCAACGACATCTTGTATTAAAAAAAAAAAACACAATATGTTCTAAAATGGTTTGACCTTAATAATAAAAATGTACAATAAAAAAATTAGAACTAGGACATGAACCTTTCGCAGCTATGGACAAGAAATGTATTCTTAACCAATCTTAAAAAGAGACAGAGGCAGTTACAAAAGATAAAATGGACAACTGATTACTAAAAGATGTAAAGCTTCTATGCAGGCAATATTAATGCCTCTAAGATAAGAAAGGAAGTGGTTGAATAGAAAAAATATTTATATTATAATTTTCTGATAAGGGTATGTTGTCTAAGATACATATATATTTTCTTTCTTTCTTCTTTCATTCTCCTTCCTTCCTTCCTTCCTCCTTCCTTCCTTCCTCCTCCCTTCCTTCCTCCCTCCCTCCCTCCCTCCTTCTCTTTCTTTCTTTCTTTCTTTCTTTCTTTCTTTCTTTCTTTCTTTCTTTCTTTCTTTCTTCCTATTATCCATAGATATATACAGTGATACCTTGGTACTCATCATTAATTCATTCCAGAAGACAGGTTGAGCACCAAAGAGGTTGAGTACCAAATGAATTTTTCCATAAGGAATAATATAAATTGAATTAATCCATTTCAGACATCTAGAAAACCCAGATTTTATAACGCATTATATGCTTTAATGGTATTGTTATTTGCTACCTAAACATTGGTAATACATAAGCATAAATTTAAAATGATAATTAAGTTTCTTATGATGATAATAACAGATAATTTGGAGAAGCAGATAAATGTGTCCGGGCCAATAGACCTTCAAATCACAAACACTGATTGACAGGCTTCAGTGAGAAAGGAGGGAGTTAGACACTACTGTATCTCAAACCCCTCTCCCCTAAACTGTTGCTGTTTTCAGTTGGAAGATGGAGACAAGCTAAGATTCCTCTGGTAAGTTTCTGTTATGGCTGAACCCCAATGATGTTCCCTTTCTTTAATTTTTATTCCTCACAGGTCTGATAGAGGAATAAGTAGAAGCTAGCTATCTAACTGATGAGGACAAAGATAAATGATCTTCTTAAAACTGGCAGCTGACAGGATTCAAACTAGATGTCCAGACTGAGTTGTGAGTATTCCCCCAAATAATTTCCAGGCACAGATTTGAAGGTATAGCTTATATTAAGAAGTAACAAAGAAACCTAGAGTAATTAATGAAGGTATTTGAATAAGGAAAGGTGACCCTGAACTATTAGATTGAAGTTGCCCTTCTCCCCCACAGGAGGGGTGAAGGCACTTAACTAAAACTGGCTCTCTTGCTATTAATGAATATTTTTTACTCTCTAATCACTAAATATTTGTTATATTGAAGTTGATAAAGATCAGCCCTATTAAACAGGCTAACCCTTGTGTAGAAACCACACTGGCTTGTGCCACAATGACCACTCAAGTAAGTGATCCCCCCAAGTCTGGAGTAATAAGCAGTCTGTCTGCTCACTTCAACCCCCACAAAGCAACTGCCTACTCCTCTCAACTGCCCCCTCACCCAAAGTTCTCCAGGGGGATCCCCTGGAATTCTGGGTGAGGCTGTCCCTGTATCTTTGCAGGGATTTCATGCATCCACCTCTACATAACAAGTTAAATTAAATTAAATTATTTTAACTTAGCTTTACCTGTATTGAAAAGAATTCATGGCATAAGGCAGTGATGGTGAACCTTTTATTAGAGACAGATTGCTGTGCCCGGCCTTCCCTCACCTGTCTTCTTGACCTCCCCCTGCTTTACCCCAGGCTTCCCCTCCTTCCTCCCCTCTCCCATAGCCAATGAGCAATTGAACTGGGGATTTATTTTTAAAAAGAGCCTATGGTCCCATGTTGCCATCAGATTTATAATGAACCAATAGAGCAAGCTGGCCTATGAATTTCAAATACTTGAAAAAGGGTATTTCTAATACATCAAGGCTCATAACGACAACCATAGAGAAATCTACATCTCCCCAGAAATCAAAAAGGAGGAAGCCAATGACATTTATCAGACTACTTGGTGACATGCCAAAAGAATTTTCCAGTCACTGAGTAGCTGGCTTGAGATCACCAAATCCTATCAATACAAAGGAAAAAATAATGTCCTAAGACATTACCTGTCATAGATACTGTTACTCTGACCTTTCATTCTCACAGCCCCTCCAGGAATGAGCAAGAATGACTGACTCAGGAATTCAGAGTGTGGATACAGTATTAATCATGGGAGGCCATTCATCTTTAGATAGCTTTCTGGCTATCAAATAGGTCTGAGCTTTCCAAATACATTCAAATTAAGTGTGCATAATGTTCAAACTAAAAGGGTAAGGGCACAGAGAGCATGCCGGTTGGAAAACACTTCATTCTATTAAATACTAACTAACCTTTCTTGCAGACAAGGGAAAGAGGAGGGTTAGGGGAGACTTCTTAATTGGGTGATGAAAAACTGTCAACCCAATCTGCCTGCTCTCATCTTGGCTCTGCACTCCAGGTGACCTAAAGGTCCCTTTCAGCATGATTTTCCATAATAATCTGAATCAGCATAAATTAACCAATGGCATTCTGTGCTAATATCAAACTCAAGATCCTTCTTTTGTCCTCAGCTGTTCAGTCAGGATTCTCATATATTCATTTTGCAACTTAATTTAAATCTCCTTTGCTTTCAATGATATCACAAAAGTTAAACTTAAAAAGGCAATTCCACGTTTTTAAGAAAATAAAGACACTGACAAATCCTACATAGAAATATTTGGAAATAAATACCTCATTTGTGTCGGGATCCAAAGTCAATCTTCAAATGAAAGCAACTAAATGGAGTTAAGAAGAGCTGAGTTCATGACTGGTCTCAGATACCTACCTGCTTGATTCTAGGCAAATAATTTAACTGCTTTCTGTTTCACTTTCCTCATCTGTAAAGTGAGATTAATAATAGCACCTACCTCCCAGGGATGGTTTTAAGGCTAAAATGAAATAATATTTGTAAACTACTTTGAAAACCTTAACACACTATAAAATGCTACTATTATGATCATTAATTTCATCACGCTCTTACACAATGTGTTAAGAAGACATGTAGTAAAAATATCTAGGGTGGATCTTTGATGTTCATATGATGAATGGCTTATCTTCATTTCCTTCCCTAGATAAAAGCCTCAAAAAGTTGTTTGGATTATTTGAACAAACTGTCACTGAGGCAATAGGAAGTAACAGTTTTAAAATATGTTAATGCTTTGAAATGTTTTGAAATTTTAATAGATTTGTTTTTCTATCACTTTCTATTTCTATATCTTGTGAGCTATCTCTTATAAAAAAAGGAAAGTTCTTCAGCTACCAACAACTCAGTAGAATCTGAAAGTAAATACAGTGTTCCACCCATAGAGTTCCTAAGCTCTCCAATGAACAGGAGGCCACATGAACTCTAAAGGAAAAGTACCCTGCTCCCTTTAGTAGTGTATTGGCTTTAAATGTCCTAAATCACAAATATATCAATTTTCTAGAATCATTTATGGGGCAACTGGGATCATTTAATAGATTGGGTGCTGGGTCTGGAGTAAGGAAGACTCATCTTCTCGAGTTCAAATCTGGCCTCAAATACTTACTAGCTGTGTGGCCCTGGGCAAGTCACTTAACCTCTTTGCCTCACTTCCTCGTCTGTGAAGAAATATAGAAAAGAAAATGGTAAACCAATCCAATCTTTGCCAAGAAAAGCCCAACTGGGTTCATTAAGAATCAGACATAACTGAAAAAGACCATCCAACATCACTACCACCACCAAAGTGATTCTAATTGGCACCTCTATTCAAGTCGCCCTCCCCTGAAAAAAGTCCTCCCTTATCACTTACATCTTTAAAATTTTATTCATTCTTCAAGGATTAACTCAAAAGCAACTTCCTTTAAGAAACCTTCATAAACTACTCCAGCTCCTCCTGATCTCACCCTTCTCTGAACTTTGTTTTAAATTTGGAGTACTCATCACATAAATTTATATTTTTTTGTTTTCTAGGAGGCAGGGTTTTTTTTCTCCTTTGTAGACTAATCAGCTCCTTGAGGTCAAGGATCACATCTATACTATCTTTATGTATTACCTTCCCCAGTGTCCCAAATAATATTGGCTACATAGCACAAGTTATGTGTTCATCAAGTGACTATAATTATTCTTTTGCTATTTTTCACAGAAAGAAAGAATCAGAAAACAGAAAAATATGGAAAGGAAAGGATACGAGGCCAAAAATGGATGAAATGCTAATGTTTTGGACATGGCAGTTAGCTGCTTTTATTGCAACTGTGTTGGACAATGTGTAATCACAGAAACACAAAACTTGAGCTCTCCAACCTAATGCTTAGACATGACATCATGCCTTCTTATGACTCAGGGAGATTAAGTGACTGTTCAATCCTCCAAGATTAATTCCATTCCAGAGTCTTAGTAAGACAAACAAACAAACAAAATGAAGTCATTTTTCTTAACCTGAGGCTTTCAATTTCCGAAGTCTTCTCTTATCCTCTGTTTTACTGGAAATTGTAACTGTAACTTCCCGCAAAAGAGCTGGAGTTTGGAAGGGAACTTCTGGGGTGCTGAGATCATTTTTCCTTCCATTCCAACCCAACAGCCAGGTTTTCTTACCCCATATTTTCCCAAATACTACAGCCAATTATGACCTGAATACCTCAGTGATATCCAAGGATAAATGCCATTACTAGTCTGACCTTACTATTAGGAATGCCTTACAAAAGAACTACTTAATAATTTGCTTTTTTCCTTTGAAAAAGAAAATTCTGTCATTAACCTCCCTTAGTGCAAATTATTCTATTGGTTCATTTTAGTTACTACTTCAAAAGGTTTTCTAGACCTTTTATATTATATAATTATGCTAATTATATAATTATAATTATATAAACAATTTTCTTTCTATATTGGAGGTTAAGAATTATTGTTCAATTGTTTTCAGTGGTGTTCAGACTCTTCCTGACTCCATTTGGGTTTTTCTTTACCAACATACTGAAGTCAATTGCCATTTCTCCATCATTTTAAAGATAAGAAAACTGAAGCAAACAGGGTACGTGTCCAAAATCAGATTTAAAATCAGGAAGATGATTTCTGACTCTAGGTCCAACACTATCCGTTATGCTGCTTAGTTGCCCTAATGCTAAGAATAGTCAATCAATAATCAGTAAATATTTATTAAGGACTTACTGAATGCCAAGCACTGTAATAAATACTGAGAATACAAAGAGAGATAAAAGACAATGACTTCAAACAAACAAATATGAACAAACTATATACTAGATATGGGAAAAAATTAAAAGAGGAAATGCATTAGAATTAAGAGGGATTGGAAAAGACCTCCTCTAGAAGTTAGTATTTTAATAGGGACTTGAAGGAAGCCAGAGAAGCCAGTAGACAAAATGGGGAGGGAAAACATTCCAGGAATGGGGACAGCCAAAGCAAATGCCTTAAGAGGAGAAATAGAGTGTGTTGTTCAAAGAACATCAAGGAGTCCAGTGTCATTATATCAAAGAGTGCATGATGGGAGGGAAGTAAAGTGTGAGGATACTGGGAAGAGGTAGATTATGAAAGAATTTTAAAATGCCACAAAGGATTTTTATAGTAAACAATACAGTGAAGGAATAAAATTAGTTCAATCTTAAAGAACTATATTGTGACAAGTTAATTAAAGATTGTCTGTGCTAATAACTCACTGGAGTTACAAAGCAGAAAGTTAACTAAGATTATTTTTATATTTCTTTTTCTTTTTTTTTAAACAGGTGAGGAGCTCACACATAACCAGCAGTCCATTCCATTTCTATATTGCTCAAATCATTAGGAAACTGTTTATCTTAAACTGAAATCTGGCCTGCCTTTTATCTACTAGTGTCTGTCAGGACAGGACTTCTGGGTCCAGCTGTGATAAATCTGAGCCTTCTTTCATATAACTTTTGTGCTTTTGGTCAAGGAAGTGTAGTTAAAATATTTGTTGAGAGAACTAACTGATCTTTAGAATATCTTTTCTAAACCTTTTATGTCTCTCTATGTATCATTTGTTTTGCCAATTCCATTTCAACTATGAAATCTCTATCCCTTACTTACCTAGGAGACATGAATGAGCCATTTAACTTCCTGACACAGTTTCTTCTTCAAAGTGAATATCAGGCTCCAGAAATGGTATGCAAACTGTGAAATACAAAGGCAAGCTCAGCATTAACATTATAGACTCTAAGTGTTACTATTCTATCATCAAGCCAGATCTGATCCCAGAAACATATATTTGTTTATATGGTCCAAAGATTTGGAAAACTTTGCCAAGGTGCAGAATGTATTCATTTCCAGAAAGTGGTTTACACTGAAGACGACTTTCTTGTTTTGTTCAAACCATTTTATTTGATGAAAATACCATATAGAACTGAATGTGGCTTCATGTATATGAAGGAGTGTGTGTGTGTGTGTGTGTGTGTTTATGTACGGTAGAAGGAGAAAAGGGAGAACGCAATTTATCACCATCAATGAATTCCTTTGCTATAGGTCACAAACTGTCACAGGATGAAGTTCCTTTGGTGAAAAAACTCAAAGAACTCAAATTTTGCACAATAATAAGTGCCAAGGAAATCTAAATTCAGAGAAGGGAATGGAGAAAAGAAGTAGATGTAGTCACCTATGAATCTTCAGAAACATGCCCAAATACCTGGAGAGATGCTTTAGATATAACTGAACCAAACTACTTGGAAGGTTCACAAAGGAAACTCCTGTGATTTTATAACATATTGACAAGGACTTGGCAATATTCCCAAATCCACTAGAAAAAGTCATTATTGCTTCAAGCAATTTGTAAATCTGAAAAAAAATTACAATGTGTATCCACCTAAATTGAGATGTGTTATTTGTATTTCATACTATAGTAATGTGCCAAGAGGGGTTATTTCTTTTTTACTGGGGATTTCCCCTCTGTCAATAGAATTTAGCCTTTCGTGTCTTAGAGTTAAGATGGACAAAAAGTCAATACTTGGAAATCAGGTGACGGGGAAAGGGCTAGGTAAGTATATCAGATATCAGCCACTAAAGGGTCAGGGGGAAATGAGCTATTAGAGTGTGGGCTTGTGGTCCTGGCCTGTGTAATTAACTTATTGATAATTTGCAATGCTCCCTTCTCACGGAACTGAGTGGGATTCTAGTTATTAGTATCCCCTTGAGAGTGTCTTTCAAGAAAAATGTCTTAGATGGTTTGTATCACATAGAGTTTTGCAAGTTATACAAGGCAGTCACAGACTCTGGAGTGTATCGTTGGCAAGAGAAATAAATATTTCCATATTGCATTTAGTAATTGCTATACATTAAGGCAATTTTGTCTTAAAATTATTAAAGGCTTTATATCACAGGGACCCTGTTAAATTACATAGAAAGGATTATGTTTAGGGGATAGGGTGGGCAGGGGGATATTGCATATGCATGTACAGATGGTCTTCATCAATTTGTTAACACACCAGAGCCAAACTGGAAATGTATGTTTTATGTGGTTACATATGTCATAAAAAGACCCCCAGTTCTTTTCTAAAAGAAAGAGAAGAGGGAGAAAGAGAAGAGGAGGGAAACAGAAGAAAAAGGAAGAAAAGGAGGAATAGGAGGAGAAGAAGGAAAGGAAACACAATTGGTGGCAAAAGGTGAAAAAAGATAAAAGCAATTCACAACGCAGATGTCTGGCAATGGAACAGGAGGATGTGGAGACAAGGAAGCTGAATTCCTTTTGCCTGTGGCATCTGGGAGTTGGAGCAAGAAGAGATCCTTTTCTATGCCAAGGATTGGGAGTTTCGGCATTTAGGGTGGGGGTCTGTCTGAAGCTTGTCACCCAAGGGATCCATGTGCAGCTGCCTACCAAATGAGGATTAGTATAAAAAGTAGCTACCTAAGTAGGACAAGCATACATCAATTTATCTTTACTTAAAATGTATATGTCTATGTAAAATAGATATACCCACATGGGTTTTCTAAATGAGACTCCTGGGCAACATGAATAGTGATTTCTACATGATTATCAATCCTTTTCAAAGTGTTACTTCCATCCTTGCCTTAAGGGGATCAGAAGAGCCATAGCTAGGTTTGTTTTTCTCCAATCTCGGTGAGGAATATGAGATCAAAACCATATCTATCTTCCACCCCAAGTATTGCTAGGCTAGGGTTACAAACTTTTAAGGTTTCAAAATAAAAGCTATTTCCTTGATCACTCATATGGGGAAAGTGTAGCTTCAAGCTATGTAACACTGCTTGGCTTGTCATCGTCCCACCAGTTCTGGTTATATAAAAACATCACAAATACTGAATAATGAGCAAATCTATTTATCCAAGGAAATCACGGAGAGAAATTTGAAAAGCTATACAGATTAGAATATGCCAGAAAATTATACAAGAGCTCCTCCGAGAACAGAAAGGTAAGTTCTGCTTGAAAGAAGAGAGACCATGATCTCACCCAAGGTGTAATTATCCTACCAAAATCTCTAGGAAGACAATTTCTCCTCCAGGCAATGTGTTGCTGTATTCTTCTAAGAAGATCAAGGGCATGTTGAATAGCCAGCTTCTCTTACATGCTGGCAGCTTCCAAAATCTTTCTCTCTATCCCCTTTGGAATTGATCTTGAAAAAGAGCTGGAATGAAATGTGAATCAACTCTAACACCAAATTTATCCCCTGTCACAGGTCTACAGCATTGTGTCAGCATTTTTTCCACCCATTTGGAATTATATTTCCCTTTATATACAGCATGCACAACAGGGCTGCCCCTTCCCATTCCAATATGAGTGGGGACCAGGTAATATTCAGTCTCATTTTCTTAACAGTATAAATATTAGATAGCTTAGAAACATTAATGGAAAGTCCTGGAAGTTTTATTATTGAATTATGATGATAATGATGATGTTAACTAATACATATACAGCACTTCAAGGTTTATAAAGCACTTTCCAAATATTATTTTATCTTCACAACAACCCTGGGAGGTTGAAACTTTTATTAATCTCAATACAAATGATATATAGTATTATTCCAAATTATCTCAAGTCATTCCTTTGAAAAACCTAGAAAATCCATTGGCACATATTGTAAGTTACATAAAGTACACAATGACATTAATAAAGCTATTGTTTGAAGCCCAAAAAAGGCAAAAAGAAGTTAAATGACTTGACCAGAATTATATAGATATTATCTATAGTCGCATTAGAACTCAGAACTTCTTGACTATAGTTTTAGCTCTCCATCCACTGAACTGCCTAGATGTCACTGTTTTCTATATTTCTATAAATTCAGAGAATTTAATTTCATTTGGTTTAATGAACTTTTATTAGGTAGCAACTATGTGCCAATCATTATATAAGGTGCTGGGGATATAATGACAAAAAATGAATCAGTTCTGCCTTACCTCAAGGAACTAATTCTATACTGCTAGAGAGAAGCAGTATATTTACAACTATATAAATAGAAAATATAGACAAAATAAATATAAACTATTTACACTGGGCAAGGGGAGAGTACTAAGAACTGTGTGGTTTAGGAAAAGTCTTATTTAGGAGCACTTAAGGGATCTGGAGCTTCTAAGAGGCAAATCTGAAGAGAAAGAAAAATAATTCTACCAATAAGGAATCCTTCTTTGTATCAGGCCTAATAGGCAAGTCCAGGGATTTAGCATCAGTTTAAAATGCAATGAGATAATCATGGACTGAGTGACTTTACTAGTAATAAAGGAAGAAAAGGATATGATATTTCTAAGATTAAAAGAGTTAATGATAGGATGAAATTGCTACATTCACATAACAACCTGCCACATAAAGTAAGAAAAGTGATTTCCTCCTACCATTAGGAATTGCACTAAAACTTATGACATCAAGACTGGGTCTTATGGATCTCAGATAGCAAGAGGTCCAAACCAGAGATAATCCTGGAAATGACCTCCATGCCTCCTTACTCTTCAAGGGAAAACAAAGAATCACATATAAAACAGGTGCTACTCCTACCAGAGGGACAGATTTTGCAAAGGTTCAGAAGTGGAAAATGGAATGGGGGTGGAGGGTGGGAAAAAGTAGGGCAGTTTAGCTGGAATGTAGAACGGGTGAGGTGAAGTAAGATGAAATCAGTCTGGAGAGATTTAAGCCAGTCTTTAAAGATCTTTAAATGTCAAAGAACATATTATCCTACCAGCAATAGGGAGGAACTGAAGTGTTCATGAACAAGGTAGAGACATGATCAGACTTGAGCTTTAGAAATATCAGTTTGGGGACAGGTAGGAAGTCCCGAGTTCAAATTTGAACTCAAGATACTTCTTAGCTGTGTGATCCTGGGCAAGTCACTTAACCCCAATTACCTAGCCCTTACTGCTCTTCTGCTTTGGAACCAATACAGAGTATCATTTCTAAGATGAAAGATAAGGCATTATTTTCTAAAAAAGGAATATAAGTCTGGTGGTTCGGTATGGGATGGATTAGTGAGGAGAGAGAAGAGTCATGAGATCAATTAGGGGCAATGAAAGAAAATGATAAATTTTGGTTTGGGGAGGGCAAAATCCAGTTACAAATGTATTATTGTGAATTGATTCTACCATTCTGAAGGACAGTTTTGAACTATGTGCCCAACAGGCTATAAAGCTGTATATGCCTTCGATCCAGTAATACCACAACCTGATCTGTGTACCAAAGAGATCCGAAAAGGGAGGAGAGAAAGAGTTATAGGAGCTCTTTTAGTGGTGGCAAAGAATTGGAAATTGAAGAGATATATAATTGGGAAATGGCTAAGCAAATGGTGGTATATGAGTATGATGGAATACTATTACACTATAAGAAATTATTAGCAGTATGATCTCAGAAAAAAATGGAAAAACCTACATGGCCTGATGCAGAGCAAAGTGAGTAGAACCAGAAGAACATTGTACATCATAACAGTAATACTGTATGATGATCAATTGTGAAAATTTAGATATTCTGAACAATACAATGCTCCAATGATCCAAGACGATTCTGAAGGATTTAGGGCAAAGAATGCTATTCGCTTTCAGAGAAAGAACTAATGGAATCTGAATGCGGATCGAAGCAAACTATTTTTCACTTTATTTGTGTAAGCTTTTATTTTTGGATTTTGGTTTTATCTGATTATTATCTCATAACACAACCAATATGGAAATATGTTTTCAAGATCATACATGTATAATCCAGACCAAATATCTTATATCTCAGGTGGGGGGGAGAGAAAGAAAGGGACACAACTTGGATATTATAATTTTGGAAAACATGTAAAAGATTATTATTAAATATATTTGGTATATAAATTTTTTAAAGGAATCAATTAGGAAGCTATCACAATCATTTTTGTGAGAAGTTATAAAGGCTTTGACTAGTTTATTAGTTGACATCCTAAACAGAAATAAGGATGTTAGAAAGGAGATACATTTTTTAAACCCTTACTTTCCACCTTAGACTCACTATTATGTATTGGTTCCAAGGCAGAAGAGTGGTCAGAGGTAGGCAATGGGGGTTAAGTGACTTGCTTAAGGACACACAACTGGGAAGTGTCTGAGGCCATATTTGAACCCAGGACTTCCTGGCTCTAGGTCTCCCTCTCGATCTTCTGAGACACCCAGCTGCTCCCCATAAAGGAGATTACATTGTAAGATAATGCATTTGATTTTAGATAATGTGATAACTTGTGATGCCTATGATATATCAAAGTTGAGCTGTCCAGCAGGTAGTGATTGTACAGAACCAGAACTCAGGAAATATATATGTTGGGTACATAGATTTAGAAGGCGACCATATGGAAATGTTCATTGAATCCATGAAAATGGATGAGATTACCAAGATTATAAAGATCCTTCCCTTTATGGTTGTGCTTCTGAATTACAAAATTTTGGCTCCATGGCTTAGCTGCCTTCTCATCCTGAACTTCACTTCACCATACTGGGCCTTTTCTCCTATTGGTATCTTCTAGGGACTGCCATTTTGTGGATGGGCACAAGGAAGTTATACTTCATCCCCCTTTCAGTTGTGCTTCTGGTCCTCCAGACTTTGTCACCTGTTTGGAGACTTTTTCCCTCAACCTCCCTCAGCTTTTCAACTTTAACTTCTTTTTTATGTTCTTTCCCTATTAGAATATTAATTCCTTGAGGTCAGAGACTGCCTCTCTTTGTGCTTGTATTTGTATCCTCAGGGTTTAACCCAATTCCCAATAAGTGCTTTAAACCAGTAAGTGCTTTTAAAAATTCATTTTTTATGAGACATTTGGGTGGCTCAGTAGATAGATATATAGCCCTACAGATAGGCAGCTATTTCCCCTTTGGAACTTTGCTCCTACACCTAACCAATTCAGCTTCATACTCTAAGGCAGTGGTGGTGAATCTTTTAGAGATCTTAGAGACCGAGTGCCCAAACTGCAAGCCTCACATGGCATGTGAGCCCCCGACCTTACCCCAGACAGGAGAGGGAGGAAGTGCTCCCATTGGTGCTAGGCAAAGTGGAGGATGATGGAAAAAATGTCCTCAGGCACAGGGGAGAGATGAATTGTTTAGGTATAGGAGAAAAGTTGCAAAGGGAAGAGGAGGCTAGGGCAAAGATAAGAATAGCTTAAGAAAGGGTTGTGAGGGTAGGGGCTGTGGAGAAAATAAAAAATCAACATGAAAGATTTCAGCGATATGGGCCTCAAAGATGAAGCTTATTTATTCACTGAGGACAACCCCTTTGTATAAATGAGATCTAACATTATAGGTTCTTGAGCTATTCCCTAAACAAATGTGAATTTCTTCATCTTCTATTTCATAGGTTCCTCAGAAAGGTATCCCTATAAGATATCTTTATTATCCTCAATCTCAACACTGAAATAATACAAGTATCACAAATTCCTGGCCAGTAACACCCATAGAACCATAAGAAAATGCTATAAAAATTCCCTGTCTTTATGGTCCTTTTTATGCGCCTCTCCTCTCACCTTCCTTCTTTTTTTTTACTTACATTAAATGAGGTCATAAAAAAATTCTTTTTAAACTTTCAGCTCAGGACATCTCCTTTACTAGGAGCAACCAGAATCCTTGATCCCAACCCTGGTATGATCTTCTTTCCTTCCCCCCAAACCCCCCTGCAACTGCCTAAAGACATGGAGTCACAGATTCTTAGGGTTTGGAAACATTTTAGAGATTATCTGGTGTGATGATGCACCCCCAATTCCAACATTTTTCAGAGTCGGGGGAGGTAAGTAATTTGACCGAGGTGACACATTCATCTAGATAGACTCTATTCCAGGATCAGCTAATTTAAAGTCCACGATCTATCACAAGTCATATGTAGGAGAGACAGTGGGGAAAACATGCTAGTTTCATAGTCAGTGGATCTAGGTTCAAATCTGGATTGCCAATTCTACCTGTGTGACAGCAGTCAAGTCCCTTAATCTCTCTGGGAAAATGCTTCCTCATATATAAAAATTTGAGTTTGGACTACTTGACCTCTGAGATACCTTTCTGCTCTAAGTCATCATGTTCTGATCCTATTCATCCTCAAGAAGAACTAAAATCTAGAACTATGTACCTATTACTTGCAAGATACTAATGATACAAAGAGAAAGTCATTTCATATAGTCTTCATTCAACAATTTTTTTCTGGTATGCCTAGTGTATACAAAGCATTGAGAATAGAGCCTGTGATTTATGAACATAATATGTCAACTCTATGGAATTTCCCCCTCCAATTTACTTTTTTTCTTTATATTTAACCTGAATTCTAAAACTCCCCAAACCCCCAAACACCCCATAATCTCTCCTCTATATTTATGTACATGTGTGTATTTGTATACATGTATTAAAGGGAAAAGCAATATTTAAAGTCAGCATTAGTTTTGCAAGTATTACACTATCAGGGCATTTATTGCTTATGGGACTTGGAACATATCATTCCATCTCTATGGCATGTAAAATGCCAGCTTTATATGTAAAATTAGGGGGTAAACTTGATTATCTGTAGAGACTTATGGATTTAAATGGTGGTCGTGGCTTAGTTTCATGCCTCTGGATTTTGAAATCAGGGTCATAGCAGATCTTTAAAAAATCTGAGATGAGGGGGCTGGGTGGCTCAGTGAGAGCCAAGCCTAGAGATGGGAGGTCCACTTTCTCTAAGTTATAATGAAGAGCAAGGGGGTTTATGGAAGCTTTTTGGCAGGATAATTAGTATTTACAAAGCATTCTGAATACTAAAGGGGGACCAGGAAATTGGGTAACAAATTATGATATATGTCTATAATAGATAAAATACTATTATTATGCTGTAAGAAAGGAGTGGAAAGAGTTTCATAGACATAGAAAGGACTTTCTATAGAAAATAGAATCTAGAAAATAGATCAATATATCTATTGATATAGAGTTCAATGAGCAAAACTTTAAAAAGTATACTTTAATATCAATATTATAAAAACTACCAATTCTGAAACACCTAACAACTCTGATAAAATAAATGTTTGATGATTATTCCAGAGTGTTAAAGAATTCTGTGCACTTTGTAATAGGGAGTACTAATATGAAGTATAAGAAATTACTTTTTGAAAGTGATCAATGTCGGATTTGTGTTTCTTGACTGGACTTATTTGATATGGAAGTTTTTTTCAATAGATGAGACGAGGTGGAAGGAAGAAAAATAATGAATGATTGATAGCTGTACTGATTTTTTACTCTTTCTTTTTAATATTTGTTAACAAAGTATGGCTTGCCAGATGAGGCAGTAGAGATATTAAAATGAGAGCATATAAAAATTTAAAAGTATCAATAAAATCTGATAACATTTTAGCATAATAGTAGCATTTATATAGTGCAGTGATGGGCAAACTTTTTAAAGAGGGGGCCAGAAGAAAGGAAATGCTCATCTGTCAGTCTGTTTCTAAGGCAACTCTTTCGAAGTTTCATTGTATTGTATCCTACTCATTGTATTTGTCAGATTAGGAATAATGTTGTGTGGCTGGATAGAACATTTCAGGGGGCCGCATCTGGCCCATGGGCCATAGTTTGCCCATCATTGATATAGTGCTTTAAGGTTTGCAATGCCCTTTACACATCTTATTTCATTTGATCCTCACAAAAACCCGGTAAGTTAGATACTGCTATTACTTCATTTTACAATTGAAAAAACTGAGGCTGACAGAAGTTTAATGACTTTTCCAGCATCATATAGGTAATAAGAGTCAGTTAGAACTGAAACAAGGGTCTTCCTGATTCCAAGTTTTGCATTCTATGCCCTATACCGCCTAACTGCCCTACCTGGTTATGCATGTTTCAGGTATTCTTAAGTATAGGTGAAATACTGCCTAAGCATTCTCTGCAATTATTGAGACCTCATGAAAAAAAAAATGCCCTTCGGAGGAAATAAGCAGGAGGTCCTCAAAGCACAGAAGTGCTTGGAGACCCAGAACTTAAACTGATCACAAACACTCTTTGAAGTTGTTATTCTGAGAATTAATTCCATCGTTTACCCCTATAAACCATTTCCAAATTCATTTCTATAGATAGTCAAAATACATATAAATTGTGTGTGTGTATCTGTGTGTGTGTGTGTCTGTGTGCAGTTCAACAATGTGAAAAATCAGAGCTCTAATGGCAAACATCATTCTCCATACTGGCACAATATAAATCAAATGGCTACATGGAGTTTAGAAAATATGAAATAGTTACAAAGAGCATTCTTTTTTGTCACAATGTTAAATTTGTAATCCCATGTTCCCCTTCAGAATGCCATATGGAAAAGAACAACATTCTAAATGGGTTTCTGAAGAACTGCAGTTGACATGAATACCAAAAAAAAAAAATCACAAAACCACTAAATATTTGGCTAGTCTTAAGTCTAGTGGAGGTTCAAAGAAAGCTGAAGACAAACTATTATGTTAAGAAAAAAGTCCTCAGACTATGGCTGACCTGTCAAATGACCAGTGGATTGCCACCCGCAAAACCTTAAATCACCCAGCTTTTAGACGCAGTGAGCTACCTAATTAAAGCAGCTTCACCTCCCCCACTTCCCCCATCCCTGCACACCCCCAAAGGTTTGGAATGGGAGTGTGCTCAGCTCTGGCTCGCCTAGCATGTAAAGTGCAGAAAGTCTGGCCAGCCAGCCAGACCTCTTTCCCATACATCACAGATCCAATATAACCTCAGCAGGCACTCTAAAGTGGGATCATAATTTGCCAATTTCCATCTCACATATCTTCCTAGAAAACAGAGACCTATGATCCTTGAGATCCATGCTCATACATGGAACTTGGCAGATGTCCTCTGTGCCCAGAATGGATGGACTCTTTTTTCGGGGGGCTTAAAGAAATTAGGATGAGATGTATAGTTTGTATAGTGACATTGTCAGTCAGTTGGTCAATAAGCTTTCATTATTAAAGTGCTTACTGTGTGCCAGGTACTATGCTAAATGCTGGGAAGGGAAAAGTTGCTAGGAAGAAAAAAATAGTGATCTGTTTTATTTGAAAATAAAATTTGCCTCTATCCTTAACTGTTCACCCAACAAAGAGGAGACTCAGTGATAAGAGCATTTTGAATCCAGGACTATTAGGCAACTGGTTATTAACGTCTGCAAAGGTTAGTCCAATAAACCATCATCCTGGGGATGGGTGTCCAAACTCCTCACTGTGGTGACAGGTTTCCTTCCACCTCCAGACTCAGCCAGACTCTTCAAGTTCAGGTAGAGTGTTCAGATACTACATATTTGTGTTGCAAGTTCCAAGGCAGCAATCTCATGAAAATTATTGTATGTCAAAAGAAAATATATCAACTGAGGGTTCATATTCTGATTTCCTTGGACTTCACCACCGTGAGAATTGTGTTTCTCTCCTCGGAATGTAGACTAAAGCTGAAAAGTGCTTGTTATAGGATTACAGATGGTGATGAGGCCAGTCTGGTTTCTGTATAACAAGTGCTGAGAAAGATTAAAAGATAGGCCCCTTCAAGTGAATGGAAATATGGGAGTATCTCCATCAGATTTGGTAGGAAATGCTATAGAGGTTGAGGAGTGGGGGGTGGGAAGGGCTATTCAATAAAAACTTAAGGGCAGAGGCTTATATCTGACTCTATTTTGAGAAGAATATATACACATGGGTGTATATAACTGTTTCCTTCTCCATTCCCCTCCAAATATTCTCTGTTCCATTGGGCAAAAGCAACATGTGCTAACTGCCTTCAGGAATGGATGACATCTCTGGCTGCAGGGAGAATATCTGAAATAAGATTTTCCCCAAAATAGATTTTTACGTTTAAAGAAAATGTTCTTGATGGAAGCCCCTAACATAGTATAGGGCACCCTGTAAAAAATAGGACTGGAAAGTTCTTTGTCCCTGTCCCTTACTGGATCCCTAGATCAACTTACACTTTGAACTTGGGATCAGGAAACCTTGGTTGAACTTAGGCTCTGAAATTTATTTTCTGAGTGATCATGGGTAGAGCCATAATAAGGATTTTTTTTCTCCTGGGGTAAATACAATAAACCATGTCTGGAAATAGGGTGAGATGGGGGAGGAGGTTACTCCCAATCTGCCATAGAATGCCTTTTTTAATGATAAGATATATATGGAGTGTATTTTCAGTTTTAAGAGTTTGTTGATAGCTTTTGTTTTTACATGACATACATTTCTGAATATATCTCTAATCTTGTAACAAATATTAACATTTGTCATAATCAGCCAGTGCAGTGAATGCAACTGATAGCATAGTCAATATTTAATATGTATTGACCCTTGTCTTCTCAATGATAGCATGCTGTTTTAATGAACTATTCTTGCTAACTACATGCCAAATATTGTTGTTTCTACATTACTGAAGAAGTACAAGTCTAATGTCCTCCTAATTATAGCTCTGGATATTTTCAAGTCACTTAATCTTTCTAAGCCTCAGTTTAACCATCTGTACAAGGGCAAAAAATGTGGTATCAAATATTTTTCATACTTTTTATTTTTGAAGCATTTGTTTTTGTTTTGGCAGATAGCATGATTGCAAACACAGCTTTTTTGGATTCGTTTGATGCATAATATATCTTTTCCCAGTCCCTCTGTTTTATTCTGTTTATGACTTTGTTTTTTTGAAGGGTTTCTTGTAAACAACAGATTGTGGGATTTGGGATACTTTTCTCTTTTAGAGGGACAGAATTAAATAGCCAAATTAAATAACTCACATGCTGTTCTACTTCATTTCTTTTGTCCCTCAGTGTTCTAACCCGATAGGACTGAGCATTACCATGCTGTTGTTATCACAGCTTAGGCAAATTTCTGCCTCTTGGAGTTTCTCTTTCTATGACACTGTGAGGAGGCAGGGGCCAAAGTGTAGAGTTGAACCCTATTACAAACCCAGATGTATGTCCTGCTCTGCTCCCTCTGTTCTTCCTCTATCTTGTAGATTTTTGTTACAGCACAGAATTCCATTTCGGTGCTGGCTATCTCAATTTTGGAGTTTGTATCTCCATGGCACTCTAAATGAAGGGTAGGGAGAATCACAGAGTTACATTCTATTGCAAATGTATGCGTCAGATTGGCTTGTGCAAACTTGCTACCAACATTGTGGTGGGTTCTTAGGAGGAGTACTGAGTGAGCATGACTTAGGCATTAATTCATGAAGTTTTTACTTTCTTTGAATCTTTAATGTCCTATAACATGGGGACAGCTGAAATTGATTTCTCCCTATGACATAAAATTCAAAAGGTGCTTCTAATATTTTCAGTTCTCCATCATGCTGGTCACTCCCCAGCTCCTTTTTGGTTCCAGGTTATTCTGAAAAAAGGATCTTTTAAATCATAAAGTACTAATTAAATGACATTATAATAAAAAGCTGATTAGGCTTCCAGCTACAATTTGAAGGATTTCAAAAGTTCCACCTAATTTTATCAGTACTTGTGATTGTCACTGTGACTGACTGACCACTTTTAATGTTAAGGCTGTTTTAGGGCATTAAATACATATTAACTGAGTTAAAGCCTTGCTTTATCTGGGAATGAATGGTAAAGCTAATGGCCACATCATTTAATGTCATTTATATGATTAATAATAATTGCTATCTGATTATAAGTGAAAGAACAAAAAGAAAAACTCCATTAAGCTGAAGGGAAGAGAAAAGAAGGGAAAGAAGTCAAGAGAATGAAACAACATGTTAAGAGACTTTGTAGCAGCCAGAGGCAGAACAGAGACACTGACTGCCTGTTTGGAGAGGTACTAAGAGGTGAACCAAAGGAGAGGTGGAGAGATGCCAGAGATAATCTTGGCTCTCACTATTTTCCTTAGTGCCAGTCAGACCTGGCAACCATCTTTTCAGTCTCCCTCATGGACCAAGGAAATGGGCTCCATGGGATCATTGTGTAAAAAGTACCTGCAAATTGGGATCAAGTTAGTGACTCCTCTCTTGTGCTTCCATTGCTTCCACCCATCACATATAAAAATGTACTCTCTGTGCAAGCCCATGTTTATATAAGTCCCTATGCCTTGTCAACATAGGAGAGGGGAACTCATTCCATCCTACTTTATTAAGTTCATTTGTCTCTTGAAGTCCTTTCTCTTTTATTAATCTAAGAAGTTATCCTTTTATTATGCCTAGCAAGCTTTTCTCCATTCATGGTTCTCAAAGAGACTGATGGATATGCATTCCTCATATTATCCTGGCAATTGTATTGTTATTATATTCTTTCAGATGAGGGAATCTTGGCATGGATGATTTATACAATTCTATCAGTACCTCCCAGATAAACATATCTGGGAAGAACTCAAGAGTTCTATATAGCTTGCTGTCAAGATCATTAGGCACTATTACTATTGCTTCTTCTTTCTTTCATTTTCTTTTTTTTTAATTTCCTTCAGTTCCTCTTCCTTTTCCTCCTCTTCCTCTCCTCCTTTTCTTCTCATTTCCTTTCCTTTTCCCCTTCCTCCTCATCACAGGGCTCATATTCCCTTTCTGACTTCTTGCAAGAGCCTTTCCATTACATGCTTATACATTGGCTTCTGGTGTCAAGAACTCATCTAGAAAATGTGATGCTCTGATGCTAGAAAATTCTGATGCTCTTTTGAAGGTGATGATATCTGAATACTGTTTTAGTAAGAAGAAAAGCTATTGATCTGGTTATGTGAATCATCATTATCTAGCAGAGAGAGTATTTTAGAGTTCTAATGGAGTTATAATTAGGACAGGGCAATTGGAGCTTTTCTCCTGGATTCTAAAATTTGAAAAGTGCTTCTAGTATTTGCCTTCTTCTATATGATAGGAAATAGTTGAGTTTAGTAAAGAAAGCTAGCAAAAATAATTTGTCAAAATAGAAAGCTACTAAATGGTTCTTCTATGACTACTCACAACCTAGGTGAGTAGTCTTTCCTCTGCTGCACCTCCACCTAAAATAGATTTTCATATTTATTAAAATCACCTGTTATGGTTCTACATTCTAGTTTAAGTCTCATCTTCCACTAACCCTGTAAGGGCAGTGGAAGTCAATCTTTGTACTTCAGTTTCTCCAAGAACCTCTCTCAATCTTACTTGAAAAAGATACTAAAGAATTCCAAGCTACTTGTCAGAATCTCTGGTAGGATAATAGAAATAGGAGAAGTGGCAAAAAAGAACCAAAATGTGGTTCTGGATTACTGTAGTCTGTTACTAGAATGACTAAATTAGAGTTAACTTCACCTCAATTCCTAAACTAGTCTTTACAATTAACCTATCCTGAAAATCCATACCATTAACATTTTTCACTACTAGATGTCTGTAGACCTTTTTTAGTTGTAACATCAAGGCAATTCACATAACTTGAACTGAAAGAACCAGTTTCCTGAACAGCAAAATAGGAATGAACATAGTATGTTTTTCACAGAGTTGTGAGAACCAAAGAGAGGTTAAGGAATGTATGTGTTTGGGAGAGTAGATGTGCCCATGTAAAATATACATATCCACATTGGGTTATCTAAATATGGCTGACAAGAGGCATTGAAAGATAATCCTGAAATCCTGAGTACCTCTCCCTTAAGAGAGATTGTATTTCTTCTCTTGAAGCAGGAAAAGGGTCCTGAATGAGTGCTCTTTACTCCAATCTTTGAGGGGGTACTCTATGAAAATTATAGCTATCTGTTCCTCTAAATATTGCTGGTGCTGATTTATATGACAAAAGTCATTTCCCTAATTACTAACCCTTCAAAGGTAAAATTAACTTTCAATTGATACCTACCATCTAGGTCTTTTTCACTGAATTCAGGTAACACAAACAAGCATTGCAAATAGCAAATAAACCAATTTGTCTAATCAAAAAACAAACAGAAATTGGAAACACTCTGGAGATACCAGAAAGTACACAAGAGTGAATGAGTTCTCCGACTAAGAGTGAGATATCTCAACTAAACCAAGAGAGAAGTTCCAATCTCACCCAAAGGAAAGTCGCTCTGAAGTTACCAGAGAAACAAACTGAAAACCAGGAAGAGTAAGGCATCAACTGCTCTACTTGTTTACAGCTTCCAGGGCCTTTCTCCAATTTCTCTTTGGTTCTAGTCCTGAAGAGACTCTGACACTGTGCAAACTGCCTCCAAAGGTCTTGCACTAACTCTGTCCTTTATGTTATGTTATGTATGTGGAGAAAGGAATTTTTCTACTCACTAAGTGGCATTTCCAAGCAAGAGACTTGGAAGTACAAGTTATATTCATAAAGTGCTTTGTAAACCTTAAAGTGCTATTTAAGTTTGAGTCATCGATACCGTCATCACCATCACCATCACTATTACTGATGAACCTTAGTAGCATCCATGTTCTAACAGCATCTCCTAATCCCTTAACCTTTTTATGGATGTCTAATGGTTTTGATTATATCTCCCTCTCTGTGGAGTAGATTTCCAACTTTCCCAGCACCTCTGTTCACATCAGGAGCTTAGTAAACATTTATTC
This sequence comes from Gracilinanus agilis, assembly GCF_016433145.1. Taxonomy (NCBI): domain Eukaryota; kingdom Metazoa; phylum Chordata; class Mammalia; order Didelphimorphia; family Didelphidae; genus Gracilinanus; species Gracilinanus agilis. The sequence continues at coordinate 372,589,616 of NC_058132.1, forward strand.
AATGAATGAATGAATGAATGAATGAATGAATGAATGAATGAATGAAAAGGAATCTTTCTCAAAGACCCATTAAAAGGATTTCCTTTGAGGCCCTCCCATATTCATCTTTGTTCATCCTCAACCATTTAAATGGTTTTCTGAAGACTGTTCCTTCTCTGCCATTGGATCTGAGTAAAAAGTTCAGCTGGGAGCACTTCATTCATCATAACTCCCTTTTTAGCCAGACAACATATTTAAACGAAAGAAGATTCAGAATTATGCAAAGGTAGATTACTCTCCCAAGTTGCCTTGACCTTGATTGCAAAACAACCCCATGCTATAGTTTCAGAACTTCTTCTATGTGGACCAGATTTGGCCCCTGGGGCAAGTCAATCAGTTCCCCAATGAAAAACCAGACTTGAACTTGGAGGTACAGTCCATCTTTCTCACTTGCAAGAGACTACATAATTCTCATAGCTCTTGGGACTGGTAATGGAAATTAACACTTCAGCCATACAACGTGTGCCCTGACTTCTTTTTTCCACCCAAGCAAATGTACAGCAGGGCACATAGCTGACATAATTCTTCTCTGGTCAGTACTTTGGGTATTTTCTTTTTTTCTTTCTTTTTGAAGAGTAAGTGGAGACAGGAAAACACTTAGGAAAAACAGAATCACACTGTGACTTGCAGACTATAGTCAAAATGACCATTCTGTACTGCTTTGGGCACGAACTCTGACCTGAGCTTGCTTTACTTGAACCTAGAAACAAGAGGTCTCAATAAGTTGGTGCTGTGGAAATCATTTGAGTAAAAGTAAATAACACCGTGCAAATTCTTGAAGATAAAAATATGTCAAAAGAAATAGTAAAATGTCAAAGGAGGTCAGGCTTTTTGTTTTCTTTCTGAAATCCAGGGATTGCCTTCTATTCCAGAAGCATTTGAAACAAGTGTCATAACGTAGGAAAAAATAAAAACGACTCCAAATTTCCTTATTTAACATGACTTATTCAAAGTATGCAATGATATTTAATGATTTAAATACTTTATAAAGAATATGTTTAAGTTGGATATTTTTATAAGGAGAGGGAACTTAGGGATTTTAACTTAACTTACTTAATTAAACTAACTGGGTTCTGCTCCAAACCCCTCTCAAACCAGCAATGAAACTGTTGCTTCCTCTCTCCTTTTTACCCCTGCATTCCATTCAGAATGTCCATGACTTCGAGCAAAGGTTTTCTCTAACATGTTTACAAAACCCTAAATAACTAATATCAACCAATCTTATTAATTTATCTTATAACAATATATCCCAGATTTAGGCAGCTTTGCAGCATAATGGATAGGGTGCTGGACCTGGAGTCAGAAAGACCTGGCTTACAATCTAGACTTAAACGCCAGCTATATAGACTTGGATAAGTCGCTTAAGCTCTACCTGCCTTAGTTTCTTCTTCTGTAAAATGAGGCTAATAATATCACCTACTTCATAGAGTTGTAAGGATAAAATGAAATAATATTTGTAAAGTACTTTGCAAAACTCAAAGTGTTATATAAATGCTACTATTGTTGTTATTGTTATTAGAAGGTATAGTCCAAGTGAGAATCCAGTATATTAATATATAAGCATAAAAATTACGAGACAGGTCATAAATTAAAATTTCAATTAATTAATTAATTCCTAAAAGCTGGAAAAATATTGCTTCATTTATCTTGCTCTTCTGTGGCCGCCATTTTGAGACCCCTAACCATGCTCTAGGGGCAGATCCAATCAGCAACAAATCCAGAAGAGAAGAGAGTGAAATCCACTTTTGCCTCAGTTTATCAAACCTTCTCTCCACCCACTAACTCTCAAACATCATGTCTCAGAGCCAACTATGGCTTCCTATTTTTCCTGCGCCAACTGGGGGGCAGTATAGGGAGTATAGCAGGGTAGATCACCCTTCCCCCTGTCTAGTGATCTCTTGTCTCTACTGCTACATTTTTCCAGCTATCATTCAATCTTCATAACTCAATTCATGCAATGATTTCCTTCACACAGCCTGGCCTCCATGTCAAATCGTCAGCAGGAGATGTGGTCAAGTTTGTGATCCAGGAGAGAAAGAGTAAATTACTTTAACACACATATTTTCTTATATTTATAATATATGTTTTGATTTATGTTGTTACCTCCATTAAAACATTTCTCTCTTTGAAGTCAGAGACGGGTTTTGCTTTTATTTTATAGCATATTGCCTCCACATAGTAAGTATTCAATAAATGCTCATCAAGTGATTCCATTAATAAAGGAGGCTTGGGATTAGATATCCTATGTTTCTTTTAGAGTTTTGTGAAGGCAAAAAATAAACATCTAGCCCAAATACAAGTGCTTTCTCTCCTTAACCTCTTTCTATTAGAGGCTTCTAAATTTCACAGTGGATAGAGTACTGGGCCTGTAATAAAGAAGAACTGAGTTCAAATCTTATCTTCAGGTGTCAGCTATTTTACCTTGGGCAAGTCACTTAACTTCTGTTTGGCTGAGTTTACTCAACTGTAAAGTAGGGATAATAATAGCACCTACCTCCCAGGGTTGTTCTGTGGGTCAAATGAAATAATATTTGTAAAGTGCTTAGTGAAGTGCCTCAAACATAATGAGACTTTAATAAATCCTTGATTCCTCCCTTCAGTAATTTCACTTTCTCTGGTAATAGTCAAGTAAAGAACTAGGAATGAAGAAGTTGCCAAAAAAAAGACTATTTGGTATTAAATATAATATCTTTGAAGATGGAGCTGAGATGGTAGGAAAAGGCACAGACATACCTGAACTCTACCAGATAATTTCAAAATAATGTCTCAAAATAAATTCCGGAGTGGCAGAACCCACAAAAGGATAGGGTGAAGTAATTTTCCATCCCAAAACAACTCAGAAGGTTTGCAGAAAAAGTGTATCACACCAGAGTGAGAATGGAGTGTACAGCAGCACTCCAAGACAGGGCTTAAGTGGATAAGGCAGCATGGATCTTGGGGGTAGTTGAATCAAAAGCAGCAGCTTCTGGAGCTTTTAGCCCACAGATGGTAAGGGGGCCACACAATTAGTCAGACGGTAATTAGAGAGGTCCTTTTCCTGGCACTGGGTGCAAGACTGTTGCATTGCCTATATGCAGAACTAGGTAATAGTATTGAGTTATAGTCCCAGAGTGAGGAGGAGGAGGATTATCACATGTGCAGTACATCCACTGGGGAGCTGGTAATGTGGTCACAGTTCTAGGGCAGAAAAGAGTGCCTTTGTTCACTTATTGTATGGAGCTCTGTCTAGAATAGTAGTAAACACATCTTTCCTTAGATCATACCACCTTGGAAGAACTGAAAAATTATAGATTCCCAGAACTAATTCTGAAAAGAGCTGCACAAAACCCTACAGCACAATACACTTTACCCCATGGGAACAGAATCAAACTTTAACAATATTTTTAATTAAAAATAAAAACAAAAAATACCTGAAAAATGAGCAACAATGGCAATAGTGGAGAAACTCATTAAAGAAAGTTATAAAGACATGGAAGATCAAAACACAAACTCAGAAGAAGATAACAAAGTCAAAAATACTGTATCCAAAGCCACAAAGAAAAATGAAAATTGATCTCAGGCCCAAAGAGAACTTCTGGAAGAGCTCAAAAAAAAGCTTTTAAAATTAAATAAGAGAGAAAGAGTTAAAATTTGTCATAAAGGAATGAGAATAATAAAAAAAAAACATGAAAAGAAGAGTCTACAACTTGGTAAATGAGCCACAAAAACAAATACTAAAAAAAATAACATTTGAAAAAAAGAGAATAGGCCAAATTTTAAAAGAGGTACAAAATCCATGTAAGAGAACTATTTGAAATGTAGAATAGGATAAATGGAGAAAGGTATACAAAAATTCCCTGAAGAGTAGAACTCCTTATAAAGCAGAATTGGTCACATGGAAAAAATGTTCACTGGAGGAAAAAAAATTCCTTAAAAAGAGAAATTATCCAAAAGGAAATGGAGGTACAGAAACTCACTGAAGAAAATAATTTCTTAAAAATTATAATTAGGCAAAAGGAAGCTAATGAGTCCATGAGCCACCAAGAAATAATAAAATAAAATCAAAATCATGAAGAAGATGTGAACTATCTCCTTGGGAAAAAAACAACTCATCTGGAAACTAGATCATAAGGAGATAATTTATGAATTCTTGAACTGTCTGAAAAGCCATAATAAAAAAAAAGAGAAACTAAATGTCATCTTTCAAGAAATTATCAAGTAAAAGTTCCCTGCTATTCTAAAACTAGTGGGTAAAATAGATATTAAAAGAATCCACTGATCACTGAATCCCACTGAACAGTGGGAAAGAAATCCCACTTTGTAAATTCCCAAGAATATTATATTCCAGAGCAACTAAGTTGAGGAGAAAATATTGTAAACAGCCAAAAAGAAACAATTCAAATATTGGGAAGACACAGTTAGGATGACACATGATTTAGCAGCTTCTATGATAATGGATCAGAAGGCTTGGAATGTGATATTCCAGAAGACAAAGGCCCTGAGATTACAACCAAGAAAAAAAAATAAGTAAAATTCTTCAGGGAAAAAAAATTGACATTCAGTGAAACAGAAGGCTTTCAAGTATTCCTGATGAAAAGACCATAGCTGAATAAAAAATTTAATTCTCAACTTAAGAGAAACATGAAAAGGTAAGCAGAAAAGAGAAGTCTTAAAGATTTAATAAGGTTTTTTTAAAGTGGGAAGATATTACCTGTAACTTCTAAGAACCTTATCATCATTAGGGCAGTTAGAAAGAGTATACATAAATATTATTTTATTAGTTTAGATATAAGAAGTAGAGAGGCTGGCTTGAGGAAGAATTGGAGTTTCAAATAGAGCTGAGAGTGTTGATTTAATATGTTGGCATTTGTATGCCAACATTCTATGACAATTACATGCTCTGGGTGTGGCATACTAGAAGTGGCTTCTGGCATTTGACAGAGCCACATGCAGGTTCTTTTCTCTCACAGGGCTGGAGAAGGTAATATCTTTGCCTTTCTCTATCTCTGTCTGAATGAAAGACCTGAAGGAGTGGAGTGTTTTCCAACTTGGGAAACACTATTCATTTATTTGTTGCTATGTAGAGATTGGTTAAACTCTGAAGAGACCAGAAAAAGTCTAGTCATTGGTTTGGACTCTGAGTCTGTTAAGGCTCAGAGACTAACCTGATTCTTGTTGAGATTCAACCAGCTAGCCTTGGTTATCTTTATAACTTAAAGGTGAATTTAAGAATTATAGTGGTAGTTTTAGTTCGAATAGTACAAAATTTTGTTAGTTAAGATCAGTGGGGATTAGTATAGCCTCTGAACCACAGGAGAAGCAGTTCCTTGCAGAACCTGGGAGTTTATCTGGGAGGAGTTAGAATCCCTTAGAATTAGAAATCCTTTTACCCTAATATATATTTTAAATAAATAGTTTATTTTTCTTAAACAAGAATCTCTTTAGCATTCCTTGCACCTGGCCCTGAAGGGAAGTTCATCTTTGAGCTTCACTTCACTTTGCTACTGAAGATACTTTTGACAACACCTATCAAAAGTATCAAGAATCAATTTTCAACCTTTATTTCTCTGGTCTTTGTCCTTATATTTTTTGCTTGCTCCATTATTATTTTTACAATAGACAGGGGGAAAGTATGATTTGAATTTGATGGAAGTAAGCCTAAGTAAATAAAAAAAAGGGGCAAGAAAAAGGAATAACTGAGAGAAGGGAGAGGTAGAATGGGGTAAAGTATTTCACATAAAAGATGCAAGAAAACACAGTTGAGGGTATTATTTATGATGTGGGGAGGGAAATATTTGAACCTAACTACTACAATCACAATTGGCCCAAAGAGAGAAACTATTCACATATAGTTGTGTCAAAAATCTGTCTTATATTACACAGGAATATAGGTGAAGAAGGGAATGAAAGAATGGGACTGATAGTAGGGAATTCATATTGGGGTAGGCAGTGGTAAGAAGCAAATCACTTTTGAAGACAGACAGGATAAAAGTAGAAACAATAGGATAATAGGCAGGGGGAAGAATGGAGAGAAATATACAGTAATCATAACTGTGAAAAAAATTCATGTTTTCTCTAATAAAACCCTAATTTCTCAAATACATAAAGAAGTGAATTAAATGTATAAGATTCAATTCCCTAATTGATTAAAGATCAAAGGAAATGGACAGTTTTCAGATGAAGTATTCAAAACTATCTATAATGTGAAAAAATGTTCCAAATCACTATTGATTTAGACAAATACAAATCAAAAAAGTTCTGAGCTACCACCTCACACCTGTCAGATTGAGTAATATTGAGAGAAATGGAAAAGAAATATTGGAGAGCAAGTGGGGAATTTAAGACACTAATATAACTGATGAAGAGTAAAATGAACAAAACCAGAAGATCATTGTATACAATGACAGCAATATTATGTGATATATTACTGAATGACAGCCATTTTTAGCACTACAATGTTCCAAGATACTGCCAAAGGAATCATAATGAAAAATACCATCTACCTTCACAAAAAGAACTGATGGAGTCTAAGTCCAGATGAAAGCATACTATATTTCATTTTCTTCCTTCACTTTTATTTTTTATTAGTTTATTATTTATTAGTTTTCTAGAAAAGGACTAATATGGACAGATGCTTTATATTACTATACACGTAAAAATCTAAACCAGATTACTTACCAATTCGGGGAGATGGGAGAAGAGAGAATTCAGTACTCATTTAAAAAAAAAGAATGTTAAAAATTGTTTTTATATGTAATTAGGGGAAAATATTATTGAATAAATAAATTCAATATTTTTACATATTTTTTCCCATGTACCAAAATTCTGCTACCCTATATTAGAGCCTTTTGTTTGTCATGTGATATTGCTCTGGTTGAATGTCATTTTTTTTAAACCCTTGTACTTCGGTGTATTGTCTCATAGGTGGAAGATTGGTAAGGGTGGGCAATGGGGGTCAAGTGACTTGCCCAGGGTCACACAGCTGGGAAGTGGCTGAGGCCAGGTTTGAACCTAGGACCTCCTGTCTCTAGGCCTGACTCTCACTCCACTGAGCTACCCAGCTGCCCCTCATTTTTTAGTAATTTCTGACTCTTCATGATCTTATTTGGTGCTTTCTTGACAAAGATATTGGAGTGATTTGCCATTTCCTTTTATAGCTTGTATTATAGGTGAGGAAACTGAGACAAACTGGGATAACTGACTTGCCCAGGGTCACATAGCTAGTATGTGTCTCAGGTGAGATTTGAACTCAGAAAGATGAGTCTTCCTGGCTCTAAGCCCTGCACTCTATCCACTGCCCCATCTATCTGCCCTTCTGGTTAGACAGATCTTCCATACAGATTTAGTGGTAAGTCATGGGAACGACAGATTTCTCTGAATATAGTATGACTGCTGTCATACGTATTCTATATAGATGTCTATTACAGGGATAAAAGAAGCAAAGGGGTCCAGTAGTTGAATATTATAAAATCAGGAAACAGTGGATTAATTTTTTAGCTGAAAAATTTCTTTCTTATATAACTTAATATATCACTTCTATAAAACCCCAATTCAAAGCAGCCAGTTTTTCCCCCTCAAAACTCAAGAACTTCAGTATCATCCATTGTAGATGACAGTGTTATGCTTCATTTATCTGTCTTGACAAGGAAGTAACTTTTCTTTTAAACAACATTGTCTCAAATAGCATGATGATTGGGGGGTGGGGTGGGGGGAGGGATGGTCACTGGGTTTGGCAGTTAAGAGATCATTTATTTTTGCCCTTGAAGAGAGCAGTTTCAGTAGAATGATCAAGAGGAAACTGAGAATTCTGGGAAGATGGCAGCTTAGAGGCAGTAAAAGTCGAGACTTCTGAAAACCCTTCCACACTTATCATAAACAAAGTGCTCAAAGGGACAGAAAACCAAATCTAACAAAAGGACAGAACTGGGGTTACCTCCTACAGGAGTCAATTTAAAAGGTACGCCAAAAAAAAGCCTGAATTCCTGAATTCTTAAACTCTTTGGTTCAAGGGAAAGGAGGAAGGAAGATCCCAGGACACCTTCCCCACATGATGTGATGAGTCTCCAGTGGTGCCTGGAATCTCTGGGTGATCAAGGGTGCTAGTTTGAAGGGAGTGCCTTGTTGGCACAGCTATGCCAGCCTCATGGTGTTGAACACAGATGGTAGGGAGGCACCTGGAGGAGAAGTGCATAGAGGGCAGCCAAAACACTCCATCTTGCCTTCTTTCCCTTTCTTGAAGTTTTGGCCTCAGGGCACATCAGGCTCCAAAGATCAACTCCACTCTGGCTTAATCTTATCAGTAAGGCAGATAAGAAGCCTCCAAAGGCCAGGGAAGCACAATCTCCAACATCCATCCACCACTGACTCCACTGGAAGTCTTGCTGACTAAGCTCTGAAGGGAAGGCTGCAACCACTAGAGAATATCCTGATAACAGGGTGGAAAGCCCAACTCCTACTAGGCTCCACACCTTCATTTCACCTTCAGCCTCTGCTGCCAGTTGGGAAAGATCTGACCTCAGAGTTCATTAATACCATTAGCTTAACCTAGTGAATCAGGAGAGCAGAGAAGAAGCCTCTTCAGAACAGAATAGCCCAAACTCACAGATCCAGCAAATAATCAGAGGGACAAGATGACGGGCGATTACGGGAGCGGGGAGGAAAGAAGGAGAAAAAATAGGAGTAAGCAACAGGAAAAGAAAAAAGAAATTACAATAGACAGGTTCTATCCAGATAATGAACAAAGAGCAAATGGAACAGAAGAGGACCAAGAAACACCAAATAAAAACACAGAAACGCCAGAAAAAAACAGAATTGGACACAGGGAAGAACTTAAAATACAATTAAAGAAACAATTAAGAGGGGGCTGAAGACAATTGGGAAAAGAAAATAAGTCTTTTGGAAACAGAAAACAGTGTCTTAAAAGTCAGAATTAACCAGCTTGAAAACGAGACAAAGATGAAAGACAACCAACAAAGAAAATCAGACCAGAAGAAGAAGGATGACCAAAAATCCAGGGATGTAATTCATTCTTTAAAACTTAGAATCCAACAACTAGAAGCAAATGACTTCACATGGCAGCAACAACCTATAAAACAAACATTTGAGGAATAAACAATTGACGAAAATATGAAACACCTCACTGACAAAACCTCAGATTGTGAAAACAGATCTAGGAGAGACAATTTAAAAATTCTTGGAATACCAGAAGATCATGACAAAATGAAAAGCCTATACATCATTCTACAGGAAATTATCCAAGAAAACTGCCCCAACATTCTCAAATAAGAGGGAAAAGTGGAGATTGAAATAATCCACAGAACATCTCCTACATTTAATTCCCAATTGATAATGCCCAGGAATGTTATAGCCAAATTCAAGAACTACAAGACCTTATAATACAAAATATTATAAGTTGCTAAGAAGTCATTAAGATATCATGGAACCACATTTAGGATAATACAGGACCTGGCTACATCTACACTGAAGGACCAGAAGGCATGGAATATGATATTCTGGAAAGCAAGGGAACTGGGTCTACAACCAAGAATCAAGTACCCAGCAAAACTGACTATATTCTTGCAGGGGAAAGTAAGGTCATTNTCTACAGGAAATTATCCAAGAAAACTGCCCCAACATTCTCAAATAAGAGGGAAAAGTGGAGATTGAAATAATCCACAGAACATCTCCTACATTTAATTCCCAATTGATAATGCCCAGGAATGTTATAGCCAAATTCAAGAACTACAAGACCTTATAATACAAAATATTATAAGTTGCTAAGAAGTCATTAAGATATCATGGAACCACATTTAGGATAATACAGGACCTGGCTACATCTACACTGAAGGACCAGAAGGCATGGAATATGATATTCTGGAAAGCAAGGGAACTGGGTCTACAACCAAGAATCAAGTACCCAGCAAAACTGACTATATTCTTGCAGGGGTAAGTAAGGTCATTTAATAAAATAAAATATTTAATACAATACAATATAATATATATAACATAATAATAAAATAAAATATTATAAAATTAAAAAATAAAAAAATTTCCAAGCATTCATAAAGAAAAATCCAGACTTAAACAGGAAATTTGATGTCCAAACACAGACCTCAAGAGAATCACCACAAAGAGTGCACCTATAAATATTTTTGTGCAAGACTGTTTATCTATGATCTCTTTGGGGTACAATCCCAGCAATGGTATGGCTGGATCAAAGGGCAGGCATTCTTTTATCCCTCTTTGGGCATAGTTCCAAATTGCCATCCAGAATGGTTGGATCAGTTCACAACTCCACCAGCAGTGCATTAATGTCCCAATTTTGCCTCATCCCCTCCAACATTCATTACTCTCCCCTGCTATCATTTTAGCCAATCTGCTAGGTGTGAGGTGGCACCTCAGAGTTGTTTTCATTTGCATTTGTGCAGACTTGCACAAAAATATTTATAACTACACTCTTTGTGGTGGCAAAAAACTGGAAAGCGAGGGTATGTCCTTCAATTGGGGAATGGCTGAACAAATTGTGTTATATGCTGGTGATGGAATACTATTGAGCTCAAAGGAATAATATACTGGAGGAATTCCATGTGAACTGGAAAGACCTCCAGGAATTGATGTAGAGTGAAAGGAGCAGAGCCAGAAGAACATTGTACACAGAGACTAATACACTGTGATATAATCGAATGTAATGGGTGTCTGTACTAGCAGCAATGCAATGACCCAAGACAATTCTGAGGGATTTATGGAAAGGCACACTACCCACATTCAGAGGAAGAACTATAGGAGTGGAAACACAGAAGTAAAGAACTGCTTAGACACTTGGGTTGATAAGGACATGATTGAGGATGTAGACCTGAAAAGACCACACCAATGTAACTATCAATAATATGTAAATAAGTCTTGACTGACCACACATATTAAAACTGGTGGAAATGTGAGTTGGCTACGGCAGGATGGGGGTGGGGACGGGGTTGAGGGGATGAAGGGTAAAGTAAAAACCTGACTTATGTAACCATGGAAAATTTTTCTAAAAATAAAAAATTATAAAATAAAAAATAAAAAAGGTAATTAAGAAAGGGGGGAAAACAAAAACAACAAAAAAAAAACTTTTTTAAGGGACCCAGTAAGTTCAAACTTGTATTGATTTGTATTCCTATAAGAAAAGATGATATTGATAACTCTTACAAATTGTTATTACCATCAGGTTAGCTAGAAGAAGAATACTTAGAGGGAACAGTGACAAACTGTATAAGATGAAATGTCAAGATATGTATGTATGTATAAATAAATCAGCAGAATGATTGAGATAGAAGTCACATTTTATGAGATTAAGTAGCAAGAGGTAAGAAATAATAATGTTGACATTTACATAACAATATGATGTTATGAGTCTCAAATAAGGTAATAGATGTGAAATACTTTGAAATCCTTAAAGTACTATTTAAGTGCTATTCTTTTTATTAGCCACAAAGTCTGAGCTTCTAGCTCAGTGATGATTTCAATCCCTGAAGCTTCTACTGTACCTGCAAAACACAATGTTCACAGAACAATACAGGATGTGTGCTTGTATTGTTAAACAATCAGGCTCTTGAAAAAAATTAGAGTTTAATCTGTATCGTTAATACCATCTTCAGTCTAGACAACTGACAAAACAATAAATCAATCCCTGATTGTAACATTGCCATATGAATGAAAATTTAATAATTAGCTCTCACAAGACTGCTAGACCTGGCTTTATCACATCCTTTCATAGTGCATTAAAAATTGCAAAGCATTATACACACATACAGACACACACACATTTACATGTGTATATATAAAACTAATTTGACCCTCACAACAATTGTAGGGTACGTGGTATTATATCCATTTTACAAGTGTGGCAACAGAAGCTAAGAGAGTGTAGGGCCTCAAATTTTAACCAATAAATTTTTAAAATGAGGTCATTTCTCCAAATATAAATCATTTGCTAATAGGGGCATGTCTATTAATAAACAATGGACCAATCATGAGCTATCTCTATGAGTAAAAACTTCAGTGATGACTGATTCAATCTTTTATATGGAGGTGTGTCTTCCTTTTGATTAACCTGAAAGTGTATCATTTAGATCTCCCCTGACAGTCTTGATTATTGGATATTTTAATGAAGAAGTGGATTTAGATGCAAACTCCTCCCCCATTACACCACCTATAGTTTCACTATACTAAGCTGACCCACCACTCTCTGATTTAAGAAATGATATTTGTTTGTAGGATAAACAAAAAGCAGAGGTCATCTGCCAGGTAAATGCATTAGGGATTACTCAGTTAAACCCTTCAGAAATTGCCTAACTTTTAGTGGTTGAAGTTTGAGGGAATGAATGAATTTATAGAAATATTGATAATAAATAGTACAATCCAACATGAATTTTTCTTAAGAGCATTTGGAAGTTTGCCAGGGTTACACCTGAGGAAGAATTTGAACTCAAGTTTTTTTAAACTACAAATCCATTAGTTTATCCATTGGACCATCTAGTTACCTCTATTCACATAGGAGGAAAGCTAGATGGCACAGTGGATTGAGTACTCGACCTGGAATCAGGAAGACTCATCTTCCTGAGTTCAAAGCTGGTCTCAATATTTAACTATGTGACTCTGGGAAAGTCACTTAATCCTCTTTGCCTTAGTTTCCTCATTTGTAAAATGAGTTGGAGAAGGATATCTGAAACCATTCCAGTAGCTTTGCCAAGAAAATGCCAAATGTGGTCACAAAGAGTTGGACATGACTGAAAAAATGACTCAACAATAGTTTGAAAGGGTCCTGAGGTTAAGGAAAATGAGTAAATTTAAAGTTAGAGGTTAAGTGAATAGGACTCTGCTCATCACTGATAAAAATCTGACACAGTCAACAAGAATGTGTTAGGACTTCTGTTCCTCGTTCCTAATCTTTTTAAATTGATGTTGTGTGGCCTCTTTTATGTCCCAAAGTTATCCCTCATGTTAACTTCAATCTGATTTCACCAACATCCTAGGGAAAGGAGGATGGGGAGAAGAGAATCAGGGAGAGAGAAGAAGAAAATAGCAAGGATAACTGGTACAACACCCCTAGGCAATGGTACTAATGATATACATCCTTCTGAAAAGCTTTTAGAGTCTCCAAATGCTACTGTTACTATAACAACAAACCTTTGCATGTTTAAAAACTATAAAGTGGGAAGCATGGATTTGCTAAGACTCAAAGCAATTCTTTAAACTTGCCTCCATTTTTGCCCTTATTCTAGTTAATTTCCCCTCAGCTGGTTAATGGTGACTAGAAATAAGTCCTTTATTCACCCTCCATGGAAGTTTATGGTATGACAATGGAGGTATGGGCAGACAATATAAACTGTAAAGTCACACATCTAGTGATTGAATCCTGAGAAGACTCTTAGAGGAAAGGGCCAGAAGGCTTTGGAGGCAGGGAAAATAATCCTTCCCCTTTCTTAAAGTCAAAACATAAATCAGTACACCTGGCTTATTCAACACAGAATGTTCCCAGAAAACATTTAAGATTAACATCTTTGCCCATGTTCTTGCTAGTCCTTTAATTATCATATAACCTAACTCACTGATATTGAAGGACTGATTTTAAAATAATTACTCTGTAGCTTGGGAGAAAAAGAACTGGACCAAAAGTTAGAAAACCCTGAGTTCTAAGTCCATATCACTCTTTACTTTATCTCCGATAATAATGATGAGATAATGAGATGTCAGGTGTGAAGTCAGGAATTTAGCTGTATTACCCCGAGAATATCATTTAATGCTATTTGTTTCCATTTTCTCATCTTTCAAATGGGCTGGGAAAATAAAAAAAAATAGTGAGCTGGAGAAGGAAATTGCAAAACACTTTAGGATCTTTACCAAGAAAACTCCAAATGGGGTCACAAAGAGCCAGACACAACTAAAATGAGTAAACAACAACAACCAAAATTTTAAGAGTGGCTGATATTTATATAGTGCTTTATGATTTCTAATGGATTTTGCCTTCATTGTCTCATATGATTCTCACAGAAACCCTGTAAAATTCTGAGATTAAGGACATTGTACCATTCCAGAAATAAGGAAAATGGAGTTTACAGAACTAATGCACAGGGTCACACAGGTGGTAGGGCACAAGTTCAATGTTTTCTGACTTCATATTCAAGAATCTTCCTATATGATGGTGCTAATCTTCTAAAAATACATTGGACCGTACAAGGAAGATAATGGAATAGGAATAGAATAAGCATGTACATAGAACCTACGAGGGGCCAGGCAGTGTGTTAATCATTTTAAAATTTTTTTTATCTTGTTCGATTCTCACAACAACTCCGTAAGGTAGATAATATTATGATCCTCATTTTAGAGTTGAAGAAATGGAAGCAAACAGAGGTTAAATGAAATGCCCAGTTACACAGCTAGTAAATATCTGAAGATAGATTTGAACTCAAGTCTTCTGGACTCCAGATCTAGTTCTCTATATATCATGCCATTAGCTGCCTCATACATAAAAACTTCCCTCCTTATTCCTCAAATAATAGATGAGCAAATGTATAGATTTTAAATTCCATGAAACTAAAAAGTCCCACCTTATATGAGACATTCTGTTAAAAATAGAGTTTAACTTTTTATTCTTCTCTTAGTAAAATTCATATCAGTCATTTTATTATTAGCCCAAAGAAAAGAGAGTCCTGGGTTTTTAATACAATGAGCAGCAAAATTAGTGGTGAAAATTTTTTGATGAACATACCATTGTAAAAATACTGTGGTATTTTGAACATCTATATCATCACTGTAAGTACTCCCTGGTTCAGTGCAAAATGTAATTCCTTCTCTTCCTCTCTACCCTTTCACCATAGTACACATCCTTTTTGTATTGTAATGAATTGTCAGAAAAAACAAACACCATTGCTTTATGGCATTTGTTAGCCTTGAATCTGTTTAATACAAGGAATTATAGAAGGAAATGAGAGGGTTTAGCCTAGAGAAGACTCCAAGAAAAAAATGTATGATAGCTATCTTCAAATATTTGAAGGGATATCATATCAAAGAGAAATCAGACTTGTTCTAATAGACTCCAAAGGAAAAAACCAGGAGCAAGGAGTAGAAATTTATGCTTGATGGAAATATAAACTTCCTAACAATTAGAGCTGACTCAAAGCAGAATGGTCTGCTTAAAGAGGTGAAGAGATGTCCTTTATTGGAAATCTTCCAACAGAGTCAAGATGACCTCCTCATCATTCTTTTGGGGAATAAGTTCGGCCAGATGGCCACTGAGCTCCATTCTAACTATCAAAATTATATGATTCTATGATCAATCACCTTTATTTAATCTTTTTTTAATTGATCAATTAAGAAAACCTTTCCATGGTTACATGATTCATGTTCTTTCTCTTCCCTCCCTCCAACTCCTCCCTTGGCCAATGCACAATTCCACTGGGTTTTACATGTACCATTGATCAAGACCTATTTCCATATTATTGATAGTTGCACTGGGGTGGTCTTTTAGAGTCTACATCCCCAATCATGTCCCAATCACATTCAACCATGTGATCAAGCAGTTGTTTTTCTTCTGTGTTTCTGTTCCCACAGTTCTTTCTCTGGATATGGATAACATTCTTTCTCATAAGTCTCTCAGAATTGTCCTGGATCACTGCATTGCTGCTAGTAGAGAAGTCCATTACTTTCAATTGTGCCAACGTATCATCTCCGTGTATATGGTTCTGCTCCTTTCACTCTGCATCAATTCCTGGAGGTCATTCCAGTTCACATGGAATTCCTCCAGTTCATTATTTCTTTTAGCACAACAGTATTCCATTACCAGCAGATACCGCAATTTGTTTAGCCATTCCCCAATTGAAGGGTGTCCCCTCATTTTCCAATTTTTTACCACCACAAAGAGTGCGGCTATAAATATTTTTGTACAAGTCGATAAATCACCTTTTGATCATGAATATATCTGAACTTAGCTGAGTTGGTCTTGAGGCTTTTATTTAAAAAGCTTTCTGGCTTGCAATGATTTACCAACATTTGTCAATAATTCACAGCAAAGGATATCAGTGGAGGCTCTATATAGGCTAATATTGAAGCAATACTTTATATCTGTATCATTTGACCTTCATGATGACCCTAAAACCTTGTGAAAGTAGATAGAAAAACTATTATTATCTCCATTTTACAGAAGAAAAAACTGAGGCTAAAGGAAATTATAAGAAGTGGAAACAGCTCAAACTTCAATCTTCCTAGTGTCCATCCAGTGATCTTTCATTGCCCCATCCATGCTGTCTCTCACAAGCACTGGCATGTTCTCCTGGGAGAAAAGATATAACCCTCATCTATTAATTATTTTCCCATAGATTTATGGTGCTGCACTAAAGGATGCATATCTGAAAATCCAGAATGAATTTCAAGTGGCTAGGCATGGCAACAACAGACATCAGACTCCTGGCCTTCCACGATAATGGCTTTGAGTTTTCCTATGATGCTTTTCTTGAAGAAGTTTGCTTTCTTTAGGTCATTTCAAACTGGATAAATTTGATGGGGAAGGAAAAGGAGAGATATTTCCATTGCTCCAAACATTTGCCTCAACCTCGACACCAGCTCGGCCAAAGGAACAGTACTCAAGCCTTGTGAATAGTGTTCTTTGTCATGGGAGGAGCTGAGCCAGGAATCTCTAATAGACATATGTAGTGAACCACACATGCAGGATGCCAAGAGCACTCCAGTGGTGCAGGAATGTGGAACAATGCATGCTTGGAGCGTCTAGGGAACTATTTGTTGCTTTGGGGAATGACATTTTGTTTTTCTCTGTTGCAGATACTTTGCCTAGATCAAGAAAGTTCCTACTGAATAAATATGGAATGTTGTAGAAATACTTAGCTAGGATTTTCAAACTGACATAAAGAACTTTTGGTGAGCAAGAATGGTGACATTTCATTCTTTGATTGGCTATCATATTGTTATGCTTGACCAAAGTTGGATTTTAAAAGAGTATCCTTACCAACACCTGTCCAATTTATATTTTGCATATACTTTTTTACTACCTTATTTTTTATGCCTTTGATTAACTCATCAACCAAAGAAAAGGGATGGACATACCAACGGAATTCTTTTTATTCTTTATCTCTGGGAAGCTTATTTCCCTAAGATTATTAGAATATTAGCCTAAGGGAATAGAAGCTGCCTCAACCATAAAAAACAGTAGTTATGTAGCAGAAAAAAATGTGAAAGTTAGAAGTCCTGAGTTCAAGTCCTGTCTCTGATATTCACTACCTATAAAATCCTAAGCAAGTCTTTGAAATACTCTGAGCCTCAGCATAAAATTGGACATATATAGTTTTATGGTCTGTCTAAAAGAGCTGAGGCAAGGAAAGCTTTCTTAAAGAGCTCAAAGTGTATATTTTTACATTTAATAACCTATATACACAATGTTCCCTGCTCCTCAGAAGATTATAAGCTCACTTTGTGCTTTGTTTATCCAGTGCTTGGAACAGTACCTGAATAGAACAAACCTTTAATAAAAATGTGTGTTGAAGAAATGAAGGAAATGATAAATGCATAAAGTAAAAATGGAAAAGACATTGAAGTGACACAGGTTCAGTGATAAAGCAACTTATACTCTAAAAAGACAGGAAACCCCCAATCCAATTGCTTTAACTTTATATCATCTCTTTAAACTTCTTCACTATAGCTTTTCTTTAAGATTTAAATATTTTATTTTTTTTAGAAAAAATTTTCCATGGCTAATGATTCATGCTTTTACTTTCCCCTACACCCCCCCCTTCACCCCACCCATATGCAAAGCATATTTCCACTTGTTTTAACATGTGTCATCAAACAAGATTTATTTACACATTATTGATAGTTGCATTGGTGTAGTTGTTTCGAATCTACATCCCCAATCATGTCCGCATCAACCCATGTGTTCAAGCAGTTGTTTTTCTTCTGTGTTTCCACTCCTGTAGTTCTTCCTTTGAATGTGAGTAACATTCTTTTCCATAAATCTCTCGGAATTGTCCTTGGTCATTGCTTTACTGCTAGTACAGAAGTCCATTACATTCAATTTTAACACAGTGTATCAGTCTCTGTATGCAATGTTCTTCTGGCTCTGCTCCTTTCACTCTGCATCAATTCCTGAAGGTCATTCCAGTTCACATGGAATTCCTCCAGTTTATTATTCCTTTGAGCACAATAGAATTTCAATCCCAGCATATACCACAATTTGTTCTGCCATTCCCCAATTGAAGGGCATACCCTCATTTTCCAGTTTTTTGCCACCACAAAAAGTGCAACTATAAATATTTTTGTACAAGTCTTTTTATTTATGATCTCTTTGGGGTACAAACCCAACAATGGTATGGCTGGAACTAAGGGAAGGCATTGTTTTATAGTCCTTTGAGCATAGTTCCAAATTGCCAGCCAGAATGGTTGGATCAGTTCACAACTCCACCAGCAGTGCATTAATGTCCCAGTTTTGCCACATCCCTCCAACATTCATTACTCTCCCCTGCTGTCATTTTAGCCAATCTGCTAGGTGTGAGGTGGTATCTCAGAGTTGTTTTGACTTGCATCTCTCTAATTATTAGAGATTTAGAATACTTTCTCATGTGCTTATTGATAGTTTTAATTTCTCTATCTGAAAAATGCCTATTCATATCCCTTGCACATTTATCGATTGGAAGATGGCTTGGTTTTTTATACAATTGATTTAGCTCCTCATATATTTGAGTAATTAGACCTCTATCAGAGTTTTTTTGTTATAAAGATTTTTTCCCAGTTTGCTGTTTCCCTTCTGATTTTGGTTGCATTGTTTTTGTTTGTACAAAAACTTTTAAATTTAATATAATGAAAATAATTTATTTTTTCTAACTCTTGTTTGGTTTTAAAATTTTCCCTTTACATTGATCTGACAAGTATACTATTCTGTGTTGACTTAATTTACTTATATTTTACTTCTTTATATTCAGGTCATTCACTCATTCTGAATTTATCTTGGTGAGAGTGTGAGATGTTGATCTAAACCTAATCTCTCCCATATTGTTTTCCAATTTTCCCAACAGTTTTTGTCAAATAGTGGATTTTTGTCCCCAAAGTTGGGCTCTTTTGGTTTATCGTACACTATATTGCTGACATCACTTACCTCAAATCTATTCCCCTGATCCTCCCTTCTGTCTCTTAGCCTGTACCATACCGTTTTGATGACTACTGCTTTATAGTATAGTTTAATATCTGGTACTGCTAGGCCACCTTCCTTCACATTTTTTTCATTATTTCTCTTGATATTCTTGATCTTTTGTTATTCCAAATGAACTTTGTTATAGTTTTTTCTAATTCAGTAAAAATGTTTTTTGGTAGAGTAATAGTTATGGCACTAAATAGGTAAATTAATTTGGGTAAAATGGTCATTTTTATTATGTTAGCTTGTCCTACCCATGAGTGATCAATGTTTTTCCAATTGTTTAGATCTAGTTTTAATTGTTTGTAAAGTGTTTTGTAGTTGTGTTCGTATAATTCCTGCATTTGTTTTGGTATATAGATTCCTAAGTATTTTATATTATCTAGGGTGATTTTAAATGGTGTTTCTCTTTCTACCTGTTGTTGCTGTGATGTGTTGGAAATGTATAGAAATGCTCATGATTTATATGAATTTATTTTTTATCCTGCAACTTTGCTAAAGCTGTTGATTATTTCTACTAGCTTTTTAGTTGATTCTCTAGGATTTTTTATGTAGATCATCATATCATCTGCAAAGAGTGATAGTTTAGTCTCCTCATTGCCTATTTTAATACCTTCAATTTCTTTTTCTTCTCTAATTGCTACTGTTAGTGTTTCTAGTACAATGTCAAATAATAGAGGTGATAATGGTAATAATTGTTTCACTCCTGATCTTATTGGGAAGGTTCTAATTTATCCCCATTGCATATGATGCTTGTTGATGCACTATAGCTATTTTAAAAGAATATATGAGCTTTATGACCAGTTGCTGGAGTAATTTGATTGTCTAGAAGAAAGTGAGGTTAGCAAGGGACAGAAAATCTGCATGGAATAAATTCATTCTGACAGTTTTTTGACAGAAAGAAAGAACATAGTATTCTGGAAAGGAGATGGGAGAACAGAAGACTAAATAGCCTAACCTTGGGTATAAGAATGTTGGAGATATAATATTGGGATTAATTTGTGGAGAGACTTGAGATCAGCTGTTAAGAGTTATAATCTGGAACGTAACTGATAACCAGCATAAACTTCTGAAAGAAGAAAGAATGAAAAATTTAAAAGAATGATTATATTCACTGTTGCATGTAGGGTGGAAGGGAACTATGAAAAGTTAGGGGCAGGGAAGGGAGGTCAAGAAATCTGTTGTATTCATCCAGGCTTAACTCTTTCACATTTCTATAGAATGTTTCAGTTTAAATACAAAGCATTTTTCTTGATACTTTACTGATACTGGTTGGGCAAGTTTTGTTTGCCTCACTTTACAGATGAGGAAAATCAGGTTTTAAGAGTATATGTGATTTGCCAGCAGTGACAAGGATTAGTGCTCCTTCAAAGTTAGTAAAGATGTGGGTTTTTGAATGGAGAGGGAAAAGAAGAATCTAAGAAATATTAAAGAATGGGCATTCCTTGGAACTCTGTAGCTTACCAGAAGGAATAAGAGTGGTGTGAAAAAGTAATCATGGATAACTCCAAAATTATAAGTCCAAGGGACCAGAATCATGATGGCAATGGGGAAAACAAGTTAGTAAAAGTTGAGAGGAAATAATATATGGAAATAATAAGCTGGGCTTTGTTTGGCATTTTTTTTAACATTTTATCTTTTTAGCTTTAGGTGTCAGAAAGTCATAAAAGGGAAGGAGATCTACAGAAGGCAAGAAAGAGGGGGGGAGTAAGAGATGTGTAAGAAATGTGAAGGTGAATGCCAGCTCTGTAAAATGAGAAAATCCATTCCATAGATTCCACAGGTTTAGAGACAGAAGGGATTTAGGAACTCTCTACACTTGCCCCCACTGCCATTTAGAAGTGGAAAAAATGAAGGTAAAAGGATATTAGAAAACTTGCTCAAATAGAAAGAGAGAATATTTGAATCCATGTAATTTGACTCCAAATTCAACGTACTTTTGAGGGTCCCATGCATAAATAGTAATTTCTCTTCAAAATTTCAAAATAATTATTTATATAAGGCACACTACAGCCTATGCTTAATGGTGTAGGGTAAATTAAAACTCAAAAATTAAGATGGTTTTTATAAAGAATTCATAGAAATTCCATTGTAAAAAAACTGTAACATTCAACAAATTCTAAGGTTTTACAATGGATTTTCTATCATTAATATAGAAAAATGAACAAGAAGGCTATTTATATTTATCTGCATAAAAGATATTTATTACACATGGCTAAATCTTGAGATGCCATTTTGACACTGTGAAATTTGGCTTCTTGATACAGCTGGTGTCTTCCTGGAAGCTGTGCATGTGATTTACAGATTCTGGGAAAGTTAGTCATTTTTCACTGTGCTTATGAATTCTTTAATAAAACCCTAAATTGCCACCTTGTGGTACAGCTGCTTTGCTTTTGCGTGTTTCTTCCATCTTATAGGTCTATGAGGGTTTTTCATTCCCTGAGATTTTCATTTTTGAATAAAGGTAAACTCAAATACCTAACCCAATTTCATTTTTAATCAAGTCAAATTAATAGTAATCACTTTTTATCATTCGTGTTCAGTTCTCTTCTCTGAAACTGTACACTATTTATGTCTGAAGGCAAGAATCTCAATAGTTTGACTCTTTCTCTTAAACTCCTCTAATTTTTTATTCATGCGGGTGATTGGAAGACTCAGGTTTATTCCAGAAGACCAGATGTTCTACTCCTGACTATGTAGCAGCCAGCCCTAGAATTATTTTAAACTCACTGTGTGTATAGGAAAACTCCAAGTGTAACTCTTGTGGACAAAGACCATATAAAAAGGCATAGATACACAGAGAGGACTTTCTCACTCCTCTGACTTGTTGCTCCCATCTACACAATCTAATATCACTTCAATGAGTTTTGGTCAACACCCCTTGCAGAGATGAAATGTGTATTCTAAAATTTATACCAGGTCTCAAAAAAAATAATAGTGCCCAACAAATAGGCAATCTTTCCTTAAATACATGTATCATTTGTCATTTGTATATATTATATACATTTTATGTTAGTTTCCCACACTCATTGTCTCTCATAGTTCCCGAGAGTGTGGTATCTACTAAAACCTTTTAAAAAGTATTTTTCCCAACTATGTGATTGCAATTTTTAACATGTTTTCCAAAATTACAAGCCCTAAATTGTCTCACTTCCTCTCTTCCCTCACCCCTTCCTGAGATGGTAAACAATTTGATTTGGATTATATATGTATGCACATGGGAAATCTAATTCTACACTGGTCATATTGTGAGAGAATAGTCATATAAAACTAAAATCCCCAAATAAAAACACACACAAATAAACTAAGATGAGAAATAGTATACTTCAATCTGTATTAAGACTCCATCAACCTAGTGGAATTGCTTGTTGGCTATGGGAGAGGATGGGAGGAGGGGAAAGAAAGAACATGAATCATGTAACCACGGAAAAATATTCTAAATTAATTTCTTAAATAAAATTTTTTAAGGAAAAAAAGACTCTGTCAATTCTTCTATGGAGGCGGATAGCATTCTTTGTCATAAGTTAATCAGAATTGTTTTGGATAATTGTATTGCTGAGAATAACTAAGTCTTTCACAGTTGATCATCATACAAAATTGTGGTTACTGGGGCAGCTGGGTAGCTCAGTGGAGTGAGAGTCAGGCCTAGAGACAGGAGGTCCTAGGTTCAAACCCGGCCTCAGCCACTTCCCAGCTGTGTGACCCTGGGCAAGTCACTTGACCCCCATTGCCCACCCTTACCAATCTTCCACCTATGAGACAATACACCGAAGTACAAGGGTTTAAAAAAAAAATTGTGGTTACTCTGTACAATCTGTTTACTTCACTCTGCACCAGGTCATATAAATGTTTCAGATTTTTCTGAAATAATCCTGCTCAGCATTTCTTCTAGCATAATATTATTCCATTACAATTATAACTTGTTTGACAATTCCCCAAATGATGAAACATCCCCTCAATTTCTAATTCTTTGCTAGGACAAAGGAGCTGCTATAAATGTTTTTATACAAATAGGTACTTTCCCCTTTTCTTTTTTATCTCTTGGGGAGACAGACTTAGTAGTGATATTGTGGGATCACATTTCTATAGCCCTTTGGGCATGATTCCAAATTGCCCTACAGAATGGTTGGATCAGCCTATTACAACTTTTCCATTCTTTTTCATTTGTTTCTCTGGGATCCCAGGAGGTAACAGTGGTAACTACTTTTTAAAAATGAGTAGCCAAAATTATTAGATTGTTCTGGGTTCTGCCTTCATAATAAAGAGAGAGATATATCATAGTTTTTATGTTATGGCAAAAGACACAGGATGTCTCCTATGTTCAGCTCAAATATAAACCAGGAATAAATCCTTCATTCTGACAGACCTATTTTCTCACGTAAAAATTTGCCCAAGGAATAGGAAACATAAACCATTCATGTTATTCAGCTTAAACACAAGTTAAGACAAGTTGAGACTTTTAAGTCTGATATCCACTTTCCCCCTAATAGCAATGTTTCCCACCTATGCCAGTACTTCTTTCAGACTAGAACATTGTCAAAACACCCATAGAAATATGACAATGGGTATACATCAAAAGGAGTATAGATATAGAACTTGAAGGGAGCTTAGAAGACATCAAAATTAACTCTTTCTTTGGAGATGAGAAAATTGAGGAAGAGAAAGGTTAAGGTGATTTATTCAATGTCTTATAGGTAATGAGTGGCAGAAACCGTGTTTGAACCCTGGTCTTTTGACTCCAAATATAACTCCCTGCCCATTGCCCTATAGAGAATGTAAAGAAGTTAAATATAAATTGTACAGGTAATAAATTCTTTGGAGCCAGGGACCCATCTACTTTTTCCTGTTTGCAAGGGATGATAAGGATCCCATGTCTTTGAGTTTCTTGCCTCCTTAGCTTGGGAACAGGACAGATGCTAGTCTCCTAGGCTGATCCTGGCCTGGTCTGCTTGCAGGGTTTATGAAAAAAATGCCATTTCACCCATTTACTCTTCTGAGCCCCTCTCTGAGCCACCTAAAATTGTGATGTTAATAAATCATCTGAATTCATTTCTCACTAAATAACAAACCTCTACCCTGTATTCTCCCCATCACAGTAATCCTGAACCCCTGGATGACATTATTCAAACTCCATACTCTATCCTCCCAACACTCATCACTGCCAACCCAACCCCTCCTCCTGCCATGTCCCATTTTAAAAATATCCACTCTTTCCACTGTGATCTATGGGATGTCTGCTCCATAGGTAATTGCTTTCATCTTAAATCTTTCCTTTCCTACCTATAAATCTTCTGATTTTACTAACATCTGGCTCAAACCTTATGATTCAGCTTCTCTGGCTGTTTTAGCACTGATTGCACTTTTAATCATTCTCCTGACTCACTGGTCATAGTAGGAGAATTGGAAAACTCCTTTGGGGGTTCCTTAAAGTGTCTGTAATATGAGGACGGAGTAGGGGCTGTCCTAGAATACATGCAGTAGCAACGTTAGCTGTGGATGTTGGAGGAAGTGACAGTAAGAGCAACAGCTTCAGAAGCTCTCAAGTCGGACTCAGGAAAGGGACCATACAACTAGTCAGGGAGGAATTACAAGGAATCTATGTGCTGGCACTAAGTATAGGATTTGATGCTGTTTGGCAACTCCATTGCCTATACCTTTTCTGGAGGTAAGGACTAGAACACAAAGAGAACAGTGATCTTATCTCTACATGGACCATGGAAGCTCTGAAAACTTCCAAACACCAGAATTAGGTGTGAAAACTGGTACAAAAAAGGGTAAAGGTTGGTACAATGCATCCCTCCCTTCTCCCACCCCAGGAAAAGAACCCAACATAAAATTCAAAGTCAAGAAATAGGATGAAAAAATGACCAAACAACAACAACAAAAAACTTGACATTAAAAAAATCTGTTGTAGAGCCCAGGAAAATAAAGGCACAAACTCAGAAGAAGACAATAATATCAAACAGCTATGTGCAAACCTTAAAGGAAAAAAATAATGTGAATTGGAAACAAACCCAATAAAGATACCTAGAAGAGCAGAAAAATTAAAGATCAAATAAAGGGATAGTGAAAAAATTGGGGAAAGAAATGAGAGTAATGCAAGAAAATTATGAAAAGACAGTTAGCAGGTTGGATAAAAGGGGCACAAAAATGATGAAGAAAATAATAGAATAAAAATCAGAATTGACCAAGTGAAAAAAAAGAGATTTAAAATTTATTGATGAAAATCTCTCCTTAAAAAGCAGAACTTGCCAAAATTAAAAAGAGATACAAAAGTTCACTGAAGAAAAAAAAATTCTTAAAAATTGGGAATTAGGAAAACGGAGGCTAATGACTCCATGACACATCAAGAACAATAAAGCAAAGTAGAAAAAAAAGGAAAAAGTAAAATTTCTCATTAAAAAACAATTGACCTAGGAAATAGATCAAGGAGATATTTTAAGAATTATTGGACTTTCTGAAAGCTATGATGAAAGAAAAAGCTTAAACATTATATTTCAAAAAATTTCTAGAGAAAATCTACCTTCCAATATCCTAGAAAAAGAGGGTAAAGTAAAAACTGAAAGAATCCACTGATCACTCCTGGAAAAGATCCCAAAATCAAAACTCCCAGCCATATTATAGCAAAATTCCAGAGCCCCCAGGTCTAGGAGAAAACATTGCAAGCAACCTGAAAGAAATAATTCAAATACTTGTGGAGACTCAGTCAGTATCACACAAGATTTAGTAGCTACCACTTTAAAAGAATGGAGGGCTTAAATTATTATATTCAAGTAGGCAAAGGAACTAGGATTACAACCAAGATTAATCTGCCCTAGAAAACTGAATATAATCCTTTAGGGAAAAATACATTTAGTGAAATAGACAACTTTCATGCATTGCTGATGAAAAAAAAAACAGAAATGAATAGAAAATTTGAATTTCAAATACTCAAGATAAAAAGATGGTTAATTAAGGAAGGAAGTGATCAAAAGAAGCAAAACAGGTTTTTTGAAGAGGGTTGGGACAAATAAATAGAAAGAGAAGAATAAACAGGAAAAACAGGATGAAGGGAAATATCACAGGTAGTATTCATAACTGGGAATGTGAATAGAATGAATTAACCCACGAAACAGGAGCAGATGGCAGAACTAAATAGAAACAAGAATCCAATGACATGATGTCTACAAGAAATACACTTGAGACAAAAACACACATAGTTAAAATAAGGAGCTAGCAAAATAAAAAAAAGAAATCACAGGTAGAAATCATGATTGTGGACAGTGCAAAAGCAAGAATAATTCTAATTAAAAGAAATAATCTGGGAAACTACATCTTGCTAAAAGATATCATAGGCAATGAAGTAATGCAAATAATATACATATATGCACAAAATGGCACAGCACCCAAATTCTTAAAGGAAAAGTTAAATGATTTAGAGAAGGATAGAGACAGTAAACTATACTAGTAGGGGACCTCAACTTTCCCCTCTCAAAACTAGATAAATTTAACCATGAAATAAATTAGATAAAAGTTAAGGAGATGAATAGAATCTTAGAAAAGTTAGAAATGACAGACTTCTGGAGAAAATTGAATGAGAGTAGAAAGAAACATCCCTTTTACTTATCTGTATATAGCACCTTCACAACAACTAACAATGTATTAGAGCATAAAAACTTCACAACCAAGTGCAAAAAAGCAGAAATACTCATTGAACCCTTTTGGGGCCATAATATGATAAAAATTACATTCAATAAAAGGCATATCTTTAGACTCAGTAATACTACTACTAGGTATTTATCAGAGATATTATAAAAAGGAAAAAGAACCTATTTATTCAAAAATATTTATAGCAGTTCTTTCTGTCATTGCAAAGAATTTGGAACTAAGGGGATGTCCACCAATTGGAGAGTGTCAGAACAAGTTATCAAATATGTTTGGGATGGAATGTTCTCGTTCTATCAGAATAACAAGCAGGATTATTTCAGAAAAATTTAAGGGGACTTATACAATCCGATGCAATGTGATCAGAACCAAGAGAACATTTTATAAAGCAACAGTAATATTGTAAGAATGATCAGCTGTGAAAGACTTAGCTACTCTTATCCATACAATTCCAAAGAACCCAGAATGAAAAATGCTGTCCACCTCCAGAGAGAGAATTGATGACTGAATGGAAAAATCAAAGCATGTGTTTTTCACCTTTATTTTTTTGTTGTTTTGTTTTGTTTTGTTTTGTTATGTAACATGGCTAATATGGAACTATGTTTTGCATAACTTCACATGTGTACTAATATTTTGCTGCTCACCTTATTGATAACTGGGGAGGATTAGGAGGGTGAAAATTTGGAAGTCAAATAATTTTTAAATGTTCCATAGATAAAAAATTAAAGAAAAATTTATAATAATACTCTCCTATACATCCTAACCTCCCATTTCAATTTATTCATTGCCCATTATCTACTCCTCTTCTTTAACTCATATATACATATAGCTATAACATTGATTTTGCTACTACCCACACACTACTTCTGTGTTCATGAACTCTGCAATTCTTGTATATGACAAGAATTTGTTGTCATGACACCTTTTCCTCTGCCTCCACCCTTCCCAAACCTGACCTACATACTCCATATTATCTCTAATACCTCAACTCCTTAGTTCTGTCCCAGATTATAACCTTTGTCTTGACTGTTCTCTCCTCTGCCCTTCCCTAACTTGACCCTTCTGTGAATCTCTACACTGTCCTTTTTAATTCCTTGTCCCTTTATCCTATCACAAATCTTGAGCTGTAGCTTAATCCCTAAATGACTTTTACCATCTGTTACCTTCACTCCTACTCACATGATGTTGAAGTAAAGTAGAGAAAATGACAAAACCGTTTTGACAAAATCCACTACAAATTTATGTTGATCTCATCTGGGCTATCATATCAGGAAGGTAATCCTTTTTATTCCTCCCTAAATGATTCACTATCCTTTTCACCAAAGCATCTTTTCCAAACCTTTTTTATCTTCTCAAACTTGTGTCAGCTTCCCTGCCTCCATCCTCTTATTTGACAACCTAGCTTCATATTTTATGGAAAAAAATGAAGTAATTTCCCAAGAACTTTCTCTTCTCCCTTCCATTTCTTACATAGCTCAGATCCCTTCTGTCACCATCTCTTCCTTTATCCTTGTCTCATATAAAGACAAAGGCCCTTCTCTTCACCAAGGCAAATCTCTCTATATGTCAAAGTGATCCCATTCCATCTTATCTCCTCCAGCTCCATCTAACATTCCTGATCTCACATTCCTTGACTTCTTCCTATCTACTGACTGCTTCCCTTTTGCCCATCTCTTCTCCACCCTAACCACCCCCCAACTTAATCCATTAATCCCTATTATTATTTCATATGTCTCCTCCCTTTTGTGATTAAACTCCTTAAGAAGACCATCTACAATGGGTGATTCCACTTTTCTTTCTAACTCTCTAGAGTCTGATTTCCAAGCTTGGTGACATCCACAAATTCCTGGTGACATTTGACTACTGGTTTTCTTCTTCATCTGAGATGTGAATATAACTGAAGAATTTTCTCTTAATAAAGGAATCCATGATAGCCAAGGACAAAAGGAGCTAGTAGGAACTGAAGATTTTATTTTAGAACCTCTATTATGCCTATCCAAATTGCTTTCTGACTTTGAAAGTAGGATTGGCCATTATCATTTGCTCCCTAAGTTCTGATTTTATGAATGAACTATCCCACTCTTTAAGAGGGGCTTAAGTAACAACATTCAAGAGAGATGAGCTAAGGTCATAGGGAAAAGTTCAGCTGGTCACAATTTCCTATGAAATCCTCCATTTCTGCATGGATCATAGGAGCTCCTGATTTTTAAGACTGCTAATAAATCCCTACATTATAAACTATGTTGTATTCAGTTTTAACTGCTTTGGAAGGCCAAAAGCCCAAGTTTTATTTCCTTATTAAAAAAGTCTGGCACAGTATGTGTTGGCTAAGACCTTCTTTACCATATGATGTGGAATAATATTCTGTGGTAACAGATTGCCTTGCATTTAAGGTAACATATCATCTTCCATTTAAGGCACACAGACTATCTGATGCATAGTAAATCCAAATAGCAGTAGGAGACAGCATGGAAAGTTGTTCTTAAAAAGAGAAAGATCTAGGTTTAAGTCCTGTTTTTGATACATATTTGTCATATGATCTCAGATAAGACGTTTATACTCTCAATTCTAGGCAATTCTCTAAAACTAAGTCACAGAGCAGGTGCTAACTTGATTTCTCTACCAATAAGTTCCCATTACCAAAGTAATAGATATGGTCCTTTTTCCTATCCATGTATATTAACCCTGACCTAAATGAATGATAAGAGTCAATGGTACTATAATTTCATTTATAACATAAAGGAAGCTATAGCCTGGTTTGAACACTGGTTTGTTGATTTCAACTAATTCAGTAGATGTAGCAAGAAGTTGCACTGAGCTGTCCATATTTCACAAGATATTTCCTAATTAAACTCCACTTTTCAGCGCTCCCTTTCCCACCTTCTTCTGCTAGAAAACAGACAAGAAATGTGCTCTCCATCAAATGTTTATGAGGACAAAGAAGTGGATGAAATGAAAACAACTCCTCCAAAGCAAGATGATTGGGTCATGTCTTTGTTCCAATATCCCGCTGGTCTTACCAGATGTGACAGCCTTTACAACAGAAATTTATCATTTAAGAAATATTAAAAATATTTATAAGAACAATCCAGACTTTTCTAAAACATAATACTTGGCTGCTCCTTTCTTTTGTTTTTCCCCAAGAAAATGCCACAATCATGGATAAAAATGAATGTAGTCATCTTTCAGCAACGAGACAATTCCTGAGATTCAGGAAAGATCCCTGAATCAGGGTGACATGGTTAACACAACATGCCAAGTTCAGACAATTCTAAGTGTATCCAAATAGACTTGTCCTATTCCAAATCCCACTGTCATGCTTTTGGCCTCTTCTTAGCAAAATATGACTGCTGGCTTTTTGAGAAAAGGCGTTTTGGAGGAGGTCATAGTCTAGGTGGTAACTAAGCACTATATGTTTATATATTTACTACTTCATTGTATTTCTATTAAGTGTCCTACTATCTTTCTAGGAGCACAGGTTTACAACCTTGGAGTCCTCCTTGACTCTTGCCTCTAACTGGTTGCCAAGTTTTATCAATTCTATCTCCAAAACATTTCTCAAAAGCTTTTCTTCTCTGATCACACAGCCTCTATCCTAGGGTAGTCCTTCCTTACCTTCCACTTGGATTCTACCAAATTAGTCTCCCCATTTCCAACCTTCCCCCTCTCAATAATATCTCCCATGCAAATGCCAAATTGATATTGCTAAAATATAAATCTATCCATGTCACTTCCTTACTAAAAAAACAAAATAATACAAAACTTTAGGTGTTCTTGATTGCTTTTAAGATAAAATCCTTTCTGGCATTTGAAACCCTTCACCATATGACTCTGAGCTATCTTTCCAGTGTTATGTTATTCCCCTTCATATATTCTTCATTCCATTCAAACTAGTCTTCCAGTTGTTGTTCATATAAACATCTAATTTTCTACCTCTGTGCCTTTGCAGAGTCACTCCTCCTTGCCTGCCAGTCCTTTTTCTGTATTTACAGAATCTCTTTCGTCCCAGGGGGCTAGATGGTACAGATTGAGGACTGGACCTGGAGTCTTGAAGACCTGAATTCAAATTTGACATCAGATACTTACTAGCTATTTGACCCTGAAAAAGTCACTTAACTCTGTTTACTTCAGGAATGAAAATGGCAAATCACTCCAGCATCTTTGCCACCAAAATCCCAAATGGAGTCATGAAGAGTTGGGCAGCATTGAACAACAATAACAACCTTTCCTCTAAGCACTGCTAAAGTGTCACCTCCTCTACAAGAATTTTCCTGTTGTATTTTCTAGTTTTCAGTGTTCTCTTTAGCTTGATTGATTTAGCTTTGTACATACTTTTTTATCTACTTATTTGTATATATGTTGTTTCTCTCTAATAGAATATGTTACTTGAGGACAATGACTTCTTATATTCTTGCACAAGGTCACAAGCCTTAGTAGAGGCTTAACAAATGTTTATGGCATTGAACTTATCACATTTCTAATCTGACAGATAATCAATAAACATTAATTAAGTACCCACTATGTGCCAAGAACTGTACAAAACATTGGTGATATGAAGAAAGGTAAAAGACAGTGTCTCCCCTCAAGGAAGTAGGTTCTGGGAGGAGAGCTCCCCACGCACCAATAAGAGGAAAGAAGGGGAACCAGAGGCAGAGAGACTAGGTTCCAGGGCTGAAGGGATCTTGCAGGGTGAAAATTATGGGATGAATCTGGGCCATGGTGAACAAATGCTAAGGAATGCAAACAAATGGAAAGTAAAGCTTCTCAAAGTTCTAAGAGTAACCATTGGAACTAAAGAAGTAAATTTGAATAAATGAATTTGTCACCAATAATTGAGTAAGAAAGCAAAGATTCCTTGATTCCCACTATTCTTTATCTATTCATACTACTTCACAAAATTTATACCTATGCACCATAAATATGGTTAAATATCAAATACAGGAAATACTATATTTCGTATCTTTGTATCTCCCACAGTATGTTGTATAAAATAGTTATTTAAAGAATGACTATTAGGTACTCTCTTCTCTCCTTCATAGAATTTGATTTTGTAGCTCACATGGCTAAGTTTCCCATAGATATAGTTAACTAAAAATAAAAAATAGTATTCTTTTCCCCTGGAAGCTAGGATTTTAAAAGTTCAGAATAACCCTACATAAGCTAATATTGAAAAAAATAATGACATTTAGAGCAAAGATTAAAGAAATCAAAATACCAGGAAACACTAAAATTTAAAAAAAAAAAAACCCAAATACCCAAAATTCCAGCTGAATATATTTGTGTATTTATTCATTTGTGAATAAAGTTGTTATATAACTTGCGTACATCTAGGGTAGTGTGAGTTGTTTGAAATAATTCCTCTTAAAATTCTATATCCCAACATTTTCAGCGTTTTATCATTTTCTGAATTAACTCTTTTAAATACTAACTCACCAATTACTATGCAGTGTATAGGGAGAGCTTACCAGGATAACAAATAGATGAAAGTACTCTTCTCAGGAAAACATTACCTTTTTCCAGGCAATAACTCTTTTTACACATATATTTTTTTTAAACCCTTGTACTTTCAGTGTATTGTCTCATAGGTGGAAGAGTGGTAAGGGTTGCCCAGGGTCACACAGCTGGGAAGTGGCTGAGGCCGGGTTTGAACCTAGGACCTCCTGTCTCTAGGCCCGACTCTCACTCCACTGAGCTACCCAGCTGCCCGATTTTTACACATATTTTAAAAATTTACAAGTCTCAATCATATGTAACATCTATACTCATTAAAATTATTGATTATGTGAATTATTGTTATTTAAAGCAATGATTTTTTGTCTGATACCCATGGAGAGTTTTATAATAATGTTGTCAATCAAACCAAATATTCATCTATTTGTTTGAATAGGAATTGGCCTGCAACCAAGGAAGATTTGACTTTTCCCAACAGCTGGCTTTGCAAAACAAAAACTGCCCATAAGAAATAGCTCATTTTTAAAAAATGTAAACGAAAACCTTAAATTTGTTCATTTATTTTAGAGGTCCATGTAAACTGGATTGAGGTTAAAACTATCATGAGAATTGTCTTTTAATACTAGGACAGCCCTAGGAAAAATATCAAGGAAATGAAAGATCTTTCGATGCCCTCTTATTTAGATGCTAATTTTCTAGCTCTTGACTGCTTCAACCTATCTAGTATGATTTTTTGTCTGTAGAGTTGTTATTTTGACAAGGAGCCATTTTCAGCACTTTCCCTATTAGGTCATTTCCCTCACTCCCAAGTGCTATACTGGTAATAAACTAAAAGGGGTGCCTTGGTGTTGTTATCTCAAACAAGAAACCACAGCCCATTCTGGGATCATCCTCATATATGGCCAAACTCCCTGCAGATTCAGTGGCTTGAATCCAGCTTGCCTTCTTCTTCTCTTGGCCCGTGGAATAATACAAATCATTTTTGTCTAAGATCCCTGCCCTCCAGGGAAACACAGAGGCAAAACCACTTCTGTACATGCTGAATTATTATTATGATAAAGGGGACTGAGGGAGTGACCAAGATAAATATGGCCTAGTCCTTGAACTCAAGGAACTTAAAAGAAGCTCAATGAGTTATACAATAAAACAAAATGTCATAAGAATTGTATCCCGCCAAAAAAAGTTTCTATAGGAATTCAGAAGGGGAAGAGACTGCTTCTGGCAGGAAAGTCTTTCTGGATAATTTTGCATTTAAGATGGAATTTAAAGAGTGGGTTGGATGCTGATGGATAAATTTATGAACAAAAGAAAGGCATGCCAGGTTTAAGGAACAGCATTGGGAAATAGAAATAAGGAAGGAAGGAAGGAAGGAAGGAAGGAAGGAAGGAAGGAAGGAAGGAAGGAAGGAAGGAAAGAAGGAAGGAAAGAAAGAAGAAAGGAAGGAAAAAAGGAAGGAAAGAAGGAAGGAAAGAAGGAAGGAAGGGAAGAAGAAAGGAAGGAAAGAAGGAAGGAAGGGAAAAAGGAAGGGAAGAAGGAAGAAAGGAAGGAAAGGAAGAAGGAAGGAAGGAAGGAAGGAAGGAAGGAAGAAAGGAAAATGTTCAACATAATTGGCACAAAGAGCTGAAAAATCAAGATTTCTGAAGAAGATTCTACTTACTTTAAGATGCAGTGACTGGCCTCCTTGCTGTTCCTCACACAAAACATTCCATCTTGGGGTTCTGGGTTAAGATGGCGGCAGAGTAAGAAGCAGCTCTTAACCTCTCCTGACCAAAACACACAAAACTCCTCAAGGGGACATAAAAACAAGTCCAGACGAATGGAGGAACCCCACAACAGGGCACAGCTTGGAAGGTACATGGAATCAGGGCATTTCCATGCTATAAAGGGGTGAAACAGCTCTCACTAAATCGCGGGCTGAGCAACCACCCCACCCCCACCCCCTCCACACACACCACCTATAATGCCAAAGCCAGCTAAAAAGAAATAGAGCAAGTTTGGGGCACCCATCGAGTCATTGGCAGCTCCGGGGCCTGTTCCTGAGAGCAGCAATATTTAGGACCCCAAAAAGCTAAAGAACACACACAAACTCTGAGTGTGGGAGCAGGGCACAGAGAGTAGACACAGGGCACAGAGAGGGGGCTCAGAGCACAGGCTCGGGCAGAGGCGTGGGTGGAGGCAGACACAACCAAGAGCTAAAACTCTGAAACCCAGAGTAGTGAACCAATGCAGACGGGTATAGGACTGTGGAAGCAGCGCCCTGAGACTTGTAAAGAAACCTCTGGCAGAGGATAAAGCAAGGGGGTCCACCAGGGGGCTTGACCTTGGAAAAAAACCAGAACTCAGACCTCAGGAGCCAAAAGACCGCGGACAGACCCCGAGCACGGGCATGAACCTGAGAAGCTACTGGGCTAACGATGGCTGCCCAGTCTCAGGAAGTTCAGAAGAGAAAGATTAACAACAAGAAAAAGAAGTCTTTAACACTCGACAACTTTTACACAGAGAAAATCAAGACAACCGAGCAAACAGAGGAGGAGAACAAACAAGCATCTGGACCCTCCTCAAATAAGGAAAACTACTCACAAGCTATGGAAGAGTTCAAAACTGAGATTTTGGGGAAGATGGAAGAGGTCTGGCAAGAAAATAACAGTTTAAAAGGTAGAATCTTGCAATTGGAAAGTGAGGCTCAGAAACCAAATGAACTGATAAGCAAATTGAACACCAGAAATGACCAGATTGAAAAGGAATACCAGAAGATTATGGCCAAAAACCAGAAGATTATAGCTGAAAACCAGAAGATTATAGTCGAAAACCAAAAGATCTTGCCGAAAACCGAAAGATTATAGCCGAAAACCAATCCCTAAAGGCTAGAATTGAGCAATTAGAAGCTAATGATCTCTCAAGACAACAAGAACAAATAAAACAAAGACAAAAGACTGAAAAAATAGAAGGAAACATGAAATATCTCAATGAGAGAGTGACAGACAAAGAAAACCGGTCTAGAAGAGACAATTTGAGAATAAATGGTCTTCCAGAAAAACGAGAAATTAATAGAAACCTGGACTCCATAATAACAGAAATTATTCAGCAAAATTGCCCTGAAGTCCTACAACAAGAGGGCAATATAGACATTGAAAGGATCCATAGAACACCCGCGACATTCAATCCAGATAAGAAAACACCCAGAAATATAATTGCCAAATTCAAGAGTTTCCAAGCAAAAGAAAAAATCTTACAAGAAGCCAGAAAGAGACAATTCAAATATCAAGGAGCACCAATCAGGGTCACACAGGATCTGGCAGCCTCTACGCTAAAAGATTGCAAGGCTTGGAATATGATATTCAGAAAGGCAAGAGAGCTGGGCCTGCAACCACGGATCAACTACCCATCAAAATTGACTATATATTTCCAGGGGAAACTATGGGCATTCAACAAAATTGAAGAATTCCATGTATTTGCACAGAAAAGACCAGGGCTAAATGGAAAGTTTGATATCCAACCACAAAAATCGAGAGAAACATGAAAAGGTAAATAAGATACAGAGGGGAAAGAAAGAAAACTTATAATTTTTAAATTTGCCTTTTTAAGGGCCTGAGTGAGATCTAATTATCTGTATTCCTATGTAGAGAAATGTTATGTATAATTCTCTGTAGTGAACTCTATTCACTATTATAATATTCACTATTATAGTAATCAGAAGAATAATTCACAGGGTTAGGGTGGAACACTAAATAATCTAAGATGACATGGGGGATGGGAAAGAGGTGGTGAATAACAGGGGACACCAGGAGAAACTTGAGTGAATAAGAAAAATAGGATATTCTATTACACACAAAGAGGGCATGGGAAGGAGAGGGGACAAATACTATTATAAGAAGGAGAGGAAGAGAGCATTAAGAGGTAATAATCAAACCTTACTCTCAGTGTAATCAACCCGGAGAGGGAAGAGTAGCTATACTATCCATTGGGAAATAAAACTCTTATCTAACCCTTCTGAGAAAGTCAGAAGGGATAAACCAAGGGGAGCAGGGGAGTGGAGAGGTCAAAAAAAGGGAGAGGAGAAGAAGAGGGAGGGAATTCATAAGGCCTTTAAAAACAAAAAGAGGGGGAAAAATAAGGGAGGGGGTAGAAAGGGAAGTTAATCAAGGGAGGGGATAAGGGATAGCAGCTCAATAGCAAACCACTGGTTTAAAAGGAAATAGTATAAGAAAAAGGGGGTAGGAGTAGGGGAGGATACGAAAATGTCAGCAAATGCACAACTGATGATTATAACTCTGAATGTGAATGGGATGAACTCGCTCATAAAACGAAAGCAAATAGCAGAGTGGATTAGAAACCAAAATCCTACCATATGTTGTCTACAAGAAACACATATGAGGTGGGTGGACATACACAAGTTTAAGGTTCAGGGCTTGAGCAAAATCTTTTGGGAGTCAAATGAGAAAAAGAAGGCAGGAGTGGCTATTATGATTTCTGACAAAGCCAAAGTAAAAATAGATATGATTAAAAAAGACAGGGAAGGTCATTACATCCTGATTAAAGGCAGTATA
>NC_058132.1:372631443-372684834 GCF_016433145.1 Gracilinanus agilis
GCAGAGCCAGAAGAACATTGTACACAGAGACTGATATACTGTGGTAAAATTGAATGTAATGGACCTCTGTACCAGCAGCAATACAATGACCCAGGACAATTCTGAGGGATTTATGGTAAAGTCACTACCCACATTCAGAGGAAGGACTGCAGGAGAGGAAACATATAAGAAAAACAACAGCTTGAACGCATGGGCCGGGGTGGACATGATTGAGGATGTGGACTCGAAACTACCACACCAATGCAACTACCAACAATTTGGAAATAGGTCTTGATCAAGGACACATGACAAAACCAGTGGAAATGTGCATCGGCCATGGGTGGGGGGAGTGCAGGGGGTGAAGGGGAAAGTAGGAGCATGAATCATGTAACCATGTTAAAAATGATTATTAATCCATATTTATAAAAAAAACATTCCATCTTCCAGCTACATGTATTTTTGTTAACTATCCCCTGTGCCTGGAATTTTCTCTCTCCTTGTTTCAGACTCCTTGCTTCCTTGGCTTCCTTCCAGGTTCTGCTAAAATCTTATCTTTTGCAGAAATTTTTCCTAGTCCCCATTAGTACTAGTGCCTTCCCTCTGAGATTATCTCTAATTTATCCTGTATGTATCTTGTTTGTACATAGTTGGTTACATGTTGTGTCCCTCAGTATATGGTAAGCTTCCTGATTTCAGAGACAAATTTTTACTTTATTTGTGTCTTGAGGGCTTAGTATATCTGGCACATAGTGGGTGCTTAAATGCTTGTCAACTTGAATTGAGTAGGGAAAAATTAAGCTAAGAAAATACATTACACCACATGATGATTTTCCCCCTGCAGGCAAATGGGAAGCCACTGAAGACTATTGAGTAAAGAAGTGAAAACAAAGAATAGTCCAAGAAGATTAATTT
Organism: Gracilinanus agilis; assembly: GCF_016433145.1. NCBI lineage: Eukaryota > Metazoa > Chordata > Mammalia > Didelphimorphia > Didelphidae > Gracilinanus > Gracilinanus agilis. The sequence continues at coordinate 372,632,335 of NC_058132.1, forward strand.
GATAGCATCATACTCCAACATCAGATGAAGGAAATAATGGAGTCAGAGAGACTAGTTACAAACTACAGTAACAGTTCTGGCATAAAGCAAGGAGGGACTTAATGAGTATCCCCCTACTCTAAGTGACTTCTCTTGGCATTTTTGAAAGTGTTAAAGATTATTTCCATTAACAGTTTAAAAAGTTTGGTAGATAAGTCTGGAGAAGTAGAAAATAGGGATCCCATTCACTCCTGTGATTTTCTGGCACAAGGCAAAACAAATGAGAAAATTGATGTACTGTTTACCATATAGTTGCCAACATTGCCACCTGCTATCTTCAGGCAACAAGCAGCTTTGTTGGCAAAGGTACCCATAGTGAGGAAACTGAAGAATGATGAATAGCCTGTTCTCTCATGCTGCCAGTCCCTACCTCCCCCACCTCCCAATCAGACATGGTGCATAGTAGGGATTGGCATGGGATCAAGTACTTCCTTCGGAAATAAACTGACGATTCAAAGTTCCCAGATCATTGATCAAACTTGTTTATGGCCAAAAATCAGTGTTTTCATTTGGCCTGCTTGGATCACTCTCATCCCAAACCTAAGCTAAGCCAAGGACCCTTCATCTGTTTATATAGACTCTGTGTAACTACAAACAGAGCTGCATAAATTCATCCCTTTGGGGTTCCAGCTGCCATGCACTTCCCTCCAATAAGAGCCAAGAAATGAACATATTCCTAATTTTATTGTCCTGGAGGCTCTTGCTACAGATTTATTGGCTGTATTCTGTAATGTACATTTCCAACCAAGAGCCTAGAAGAACAAGGCCTACAGCTCCTGTTTTTATTAAACAGAATGGGCCTCCTGATTCCCAATCCACTGATACAGAAAGTCCTTTTTGTGCCCTTTCTGGCTGTACTGGAAATGAATTTGCAGGAAGAAGCCCCTAACAAGGAAACCCAGTGTGCAATGGAGAGAAAGAGAGCAGTGAGAATGCTCAGCAATTTGTTTCAGAGAGAAGAGTAAGTCCTTAAAGAGAAGTATGAGTTACACCTGGAAAATGGATCCTTACCATCTTTGCTTCTGTGGAACTCATCTATAAAAATAAAAGCAGGTATCCAGCTGTTCATTTACAGTGGTTTCCAAAGAAACTGACCTTAGAGTAGAGGGTTGAATTATAAAATACTTAATATTATTATTGCTGTTGCTGGTGGTTGCTGTTTTTTTGGCAGCAGTTGTTATTGCTATCAACTGGTTGTAGTGGTCATTGTTGTTAGCTGTGGTTGTTATTGCTAATGGTGGTATTTGGTTGTTGTTGTAGATGGTGGTGGTGAAGAAATAGCAATGAATTGAAAGTCAGAAAAAGTTCTATTTCTGTTTCTCATTAATTCACTGTGTGATCTTAAGCAAGTGATTTAGTTTCTCTCTAAGTATCATTCCTTTGTTTGTGAAATGAGGGAGTTTCTTTCAGTTCCAAAGTTCTGTGACTCCTTCCAACCTCATAATCACTCAATCAGCAACTATTTATTGAGCCCCTCTAAAGTGGTCATTACCCTGCTCTGCATGGGAAGGGAGATACAAAAGAATTCTAAGACATGAACTCTGTCCCTCAGGGGGCTTACAATATATGAAACCATGGTTTCAGTGAAAATTGAGAAGAACATGGGAGTGTGGATAAAATTACAATCTGACCAAGTGGGCAAATTTAAGAATGTCTTCAAATATTAACAAAAATCATGAAGTTTGTTCCTTTTGAAATTATATCCAACAGGATCATTGCTGAGCAAAGGACGGATATTGGGATATTTGTTTTAAGATTAAATAAGAGCATTTTGTCCTTTTTGGGGACAGAATGACTTGATTAGAATAGCAATGAACTTAAAGCCTAGAAATCACTGAATATGAGCTGAAGCTAGGGCTTCAGAGGTGCCCAGTCTAATCCATCCATGAAAGGGAATTCACTCCCCCACAATTAACTTGACAATTAATCATCTATCCTGCCCCCCTGCTTAAAGACCTACAGTGGAGGGTAGTTCATTACTCCTGAGGTCACCTATTCTACTTTTAGTTTGCTTTAATTATTGGAAGTTACATCAAACCTCAATTTGCCTCTTTGCATCTTCTATCCATTATTCTTAGTTCTGCTTTCTGGGAATAATCTGAAGGGAAAGAAAGAGAAAAGAGAGAATTATGTATAGAAGAAATTGTAAACATATAAAGGGAAGGAGAGAGAGAGATAAAGAAGAATAGAGAGCAATTTTATATTATATACATGGGGGATAGATAAAGAAGGATAGAGAGAAATTTGATATTATATACAGAGATAGAAAAGGGGAGAGAGAGAGAGAGAAAGAGAGAGAGAGAGACAGACAGACAGACAGACAGACAGACAGACAGAGAGAGAGAGAGAGAGAGAGAGAGAGAGAGAAAGAGAGAGAGAGAGAGAGGCAGAGAGACAGAGAGAGAGACAGAGAGACAGAGAGAACATTTATTATGTGGAAGAAAGTTCTGGGATTACAAAAACAAGAAAACAAGATTTATTCTCAAGGAATTTACATTCTAATGTGGAAAGACAAAATACAAAGGGGAGCTGAAAAAGGGTAGGGGAAAGCAGATTAGACAGCCAATATGAAGGTGGAGCAGATCAGAAAGTAAGCCAAAATAATAGAAGCAGCTGGGACTTCTTATGATATGAAAGTTCCAGGCAAGAATTCAATAATCATTGAGTCACTGTTAGGATGGGTTTGTCCCCCAGGGGTCCAGGCAGCTAAAAATCTCCTTCCTTCAAGTCTAAGGAATATAAGATCATACATTAAAGACTAGAAGGAGCCTTAGAAGTTATTTAGTCTAACCCTCATTTTACAGATGGTAAAAGTGAGATCAAAGAAATGAAATTACTTTTCCATGATTATAAAGGTACCCAAATTAAAATCTGAATCCAATTCAATTGATTCAAAATTTAGCATCCTTTTTTATTATTAAATTTATTTATTTAGAATATTTTCCTATGGTTACATGATTCCTGATCTTTCCCACTCTTCTTCCCTCCCCCCTCCCAGAGCTGACAAGCAATTCCACTGGGTTATACATGTATCATTGTTGAAAATCTATTTCCATATTATTCATATTTGCAATAATAAAGTGATCTTTTAACCCCCAAACCCAAATCATATCCCCATCGAACCATATGATCAATCATATGTTTTTCCTCTGTGTTTCTATTCCCACAGTTCTTCATCTGGATATAGATAGCATTCTTTCTCATAAATTCCTCTATGTTGTCCTGGATCACTGCATTTGAGTCAACTGAATTGGATTCAGATTCTAACTTGGTAGAATCTGTTACTTTTGTAGTTTTTCTTAGTAGAAGTCTTTTACATTTGTGCCCCAATGTTTCAGTTTCTGTATACAATGTTCTCCTGGTTCTGCTCATTTCACTCTGCATCAATTTCTGGAGGTCTTTCCAGTTTATCATTCCTTTTATCACAATAATATTCCATAACCATTAGATACTACAATTTGTTCAGCCATTTCCCCAAATCTCCTCATTTTCCAATTTTTTGTCACTATAAAAAGTGAGGCTATAATTATTTAGTACAAACATTCAAAATTTAGCATCCTTAAGATGAAATAAACACTCTCTTCTGATGGTTCTATTTTCCAATTAACTAAACATTATTTATTGTTTTTCAGAACTATTACTGCCAAAACAGTATTTCTTGTTGCGCTCTTTAGCCTGAGCAGCTAAGTAGTATAGTTAGATACCATAGTGGGGCTGAAGTCAGGAAAGCTGAGTTCAATCAAGTGTTAAAAATTACTAGATGTGTGACCCTAGGCAACACACTTCATCTCTGATTAAATTGCCTTAGCTATAAAATGGGGATAATAATATCACCTACCTCACAGAGTTGTTATGAGAATCTATGAAATAATACTTGTAAAGTGACTGGTACATGGTAAGTGCTTTAGAATGCTCATTTTCTTCCCTCTCTCTTCTGAAAGAAAAAAGGCAAGTCATAATTTATTAGATGCTTTGTTTTTAACAGAATTAGGCTTTCAGCAAAAGTACAAATAGTGGAAATCATATTTTTTCATTACTGTAGTTTGAGCCAGTTTTGTGTTTTCTTTTAGAAAAGCATCATCTATATGTTCTGTCTGAGTAAATAGTCTCTAGTAAAGTTTTATATTAGTATTGCTTCTGTTTTCCTCTCCTTTTATTTTCACACATTCGATCATGCTTCTCTTGACTGGTTTGTGAATTTCCACAACAGAATTTAGGTTAGGGTTCTCAGCCTGGGGTCCATGGATAGACTGCAGGAGGCTCTGTGAACTTGAATGGGGAAAAATTATATCTTTATTTTCACTAATCATTTATCATCTTATTTAATTATTTTTAAGTCCTTTCTTACTGTTTGACTATCAGTTCTAAGACAGAAGAACAGCAAAAGCTAGGCAAACAGGATTAAATGACTTGGTCATGGTCACACAGCTATTTAGTGATTGAACTGGTTCTAGTACTCATATTTCCTGAATCCTAGTCAGTGTGATTTGTATCATGATTTTTCTTGGGCTTCTCCATTCTCATAGCTGAAAAGGCATTGTAAATGTCTTTAGAAGAGACAGTAAAGACTAATTCTGTCACTAAATTTGAAATAATCAGCTGCAATATGAAGACATAATGCTTCAGATTAATATAACTTAAGTAGGAAAATTTTAGTCATTAGAAAGTACCATCTTCAAATCAGACATGACAAATGAGTGACAATGAGGCAGATTTTGCTATGAATTTATTAAGCCACAAACGATTTGCTGGAACTCACAAATATCTACTTCTATTTGCTTAAAATGTCTACCAGAAAAGTAAGGGTCTTCTGCAAATGGATACCTGACCTTCATGGGGAAAAAAAAATAAAATACACAAAAACAGCCAAACCTCAAACTGAGTCCTGTTGCCTTTACCACAGTCTGAGTCCAAGATCACAGTACCAACAAGCATAGCCTACAAACAATTCCTTTCATTTCTCACCAGAAAAGACTGTTGCTTCTTTTGCTACACAGAACAATGCTAATTCACCAGGTTTCCTGGGACATTTTTATGGGATGGAATTTCACAGCTATAATGGGGAGAGAAGAAAGCATTTGTTGCCTTCGCCAATGACATTTTGAAGGGAAAAAAATCCCTTTTCATTTCTTTGAAAAAGGCAGTCTGAAACACTCATCCCTAAGGCGTGTCAATAAAAACTTAATAGCTCTATATCACCACACACATTTTATAGACAAAACACTGAAGAGCTGCAAACTCTTTTGGGGATGATATACATTTTGTTCTTAGATTTGCAGCAACCTTATACCAAAATTACCATTCAAGGAATAAAAATAGATAAATGCAATAAGTTTACTTTTGTAGTGTTTTTCAGGTAATTTTCTGTGATCTGGAGAGAAAAGACCTGTCTTCTTCCCAATCCACCACTAAGATCTGAAGCAAGCAATATGGCAGCAAAGGAAAGTGATAAATGATGGAGATGTGGCAAAATTGGGACACTAATACACTGCTGGTCGAGTTGTGAATTAATCCAACCATTCTGGAGGGCAATTTGGAATTATGCACAAAGGGCTTTAAAAGAATGCCTGCCCTTGATCCAACAATACTCTGCTGGGTTTGTACCCTAAAGAGATAATAAGGAAAAATACTTGTACAAAAATATTGATAGCCACACTCTTTCCAGTGGCAAAAAAATTGGAAAATGACGGAATGTCCATCTATTGGTGAATGGCTAAACAAATTGTGGTACCTGATGGTGATGGAATACTATTATGCTAAAAAGGAATGTGAACTGGAAAGGCCTCCAGGAATTGATGCAGAGTGAAATGAGCAGAACCAGGAGAATATTGTACATAGAAACTGAAATGTTAGAGCACAATCAAATGTAACAGACTTTTCTACTAGTAGCAATTCAATGATCCAGGGCAACACTGAGGAACTTATGAGAAAAAATGCTATAAAATACAGAGGGGAAAACATATGATTGATCACATGGTTTAATGGGGATATGATTGGGGTTTGGGGGTTAAAAGATCACTCTATTACAAATATGAATAATATGGAAATAGGTTTTGAATAATGATACATGTATAACTCAGTGGAATTTTGTCAGCTCTGGGAGGGAGGAGGGAAGAGAGGTGGGAAAAATCATGAATTAAGTAACCATGAAAAAATATTCTTAAATAAATAAAAAAAAATTTAAAAATTGATCTCAGGCAAGTTATTCCAACTTTGGCTAGTTTCAGTTTCCTTATCTGTAAAATGAGAATATTGGTCTAAATGACCTCTTAAGATACTTTATAACAATAACATTTTAAGATTCTAATTCTTTTATAATTAGCACTGTCCATTTGGAAAAAAAAATTTAATCCTATTTAAAAAAAAAAACTTGGGGCAGCTGGGTAGCTCAGTGGAGTGAGAGTCAGGCCTAGAGACAGGAGGTCCTAGGTTCAAATCCGGCCTCAGCCACTTCCCAGCTGTGTGACCCTGGGCAAGTCACTTGACCCCCATTGCCCACCCTTACCAATCTTCCATCTATAAGACAATACACCGAAGTACAAGGGTTTAAAAAAAAACAATTAAAAAAAAAACAACTTGTATTCTATTAAGTCATCTGTGGCAAGCTGCAGTGGTGGAGTGGACCACCTAGCCAGACTGGTATCTGAGACCTAATCTTACCTAAATTAGAAAGGCTGGAAACCTTATTTCTCTCTTTCTTTCTCTTTACTAATAAATACTTATAAATTTAGTATAAACTCTCTAAGATTCATTTTTATTCATATCAGACCACTCCCATATTCATTTTTCTTATACATGATTTAGTTAAGTACTCACCTATTCAAAAACCCTTCAGTGGTTCCCCTATTGCCTAAAAAAGTCAATTCTGTAGCTTAGCACTTTACCTACCACTTTACCTTTCTAATCTTAGTTTATACCACTGTTACCACTGTCATCTAACTTGGCCCAATTAGAGTATTCACCATTCTAATCTACTTCTGGGACTTTATTAGTTTAGATTATTCCCTATACCTAGAAAATCCTCCCTCCTTTTTTTATATGAATCATTCTTTTTAGCCCAATTTAAAAGCCATCTCCTTCATGAAAGTTCTCATTCCTTATCTCTATTGCTTGACTTTGCTAGCTTCCTTCAAGTACTAGCTGAAATCTCACTTTCTATAGAACACCTTTCTCAATGCTCTAAATCTCTATTGACTTGCCAGTGTATCTTATGTATAACTCATTTATACATAGTTATTTATAAGTCATTTCTCCCAATAGATTGTGAGGTCCTTGAGGGTAGGGATTGTCTTTTAGCTTTCTTTATTTCCCAAGCACTTAAAACAATGTCTGGCATGTAGTAGATGCTTTATAAATGTTTAGTGACTGATTGGCCACCTGATCTTTTGTCCATCAGATCTAATGTAGTACTTGGAACCTCTCATGCATTTATAATTCATTATTTCCTGCTATAGTTATTCTGTATGTGTCCACCACATACAATCTATAAACTCCTAAAAAGGCATCCAATGCCTAACCTAGATTTTTGTACATAGTATATGTTAGATGAAATGCTTGTTTAATTGAATTCAATTGCAGTGAACTGACTTGGCAAGGCTTGGCTTCAATTTAATTGGTTTGAATCAGATTCTGTACTGTGCAGAACACTAGAAATAAACTATTCATTGCTATGCCATGCTTCTTAGTGTTGACTGATCAGATGAGGACACTTTAAATTTAGTGGAGATAGATGCCAACTCAGTAGGAGATAGATTTTGATTTTTTAAAATTGTTTAGGAGGAGAGGAGAAGTTAATTGACCATGGAGGTTTGCCAGAAAAACATTAAAAGCAAGGGAGAAATAGAAATAAAGGGGGAAATTAGGAGCAAATGAAATTTTGATATGGTAATTAAGACAGGGAAAGGTTTTAACAATTAACCAAGCAAATCAATGACCGAGAGGAATCTTTCATTATATATTTAATTGTTTGCTCATTTTCCCTACTTTTTTGTAGGTAGGCTCTGTTTTCTGAGAGGTTAGGGAACCTGCTTAAACTTCAGTCCTTCCTTGATGCTGCCCTTAGCTTATTCTCTGGGTTTCTGCCAGTTTTAGTTTTTCCAAGGTGGTATGATGGCCTGATGGCTGGGAGATCTGAGGACCTCCTCCCATTGCTGATTCAATTACCCTTCAAGTGCTGATAGCTTAAGGACTTGCTTCAGGCTTGGGTGTAAGCTTTTGATCTCACTCTGAACTTGATCAGGTCATGGGCTGCTCAAATTCTAGCCTCAGGCTTAGGGACAAGTTTTTGGTCTCACTGTGTACTTGATCTAATCATTCACATAGTTGATTGCCTTGTCCTGGAGCTCTGCCCTGAGCCCCTGGCAAAAAGATCCAAACCCTACTTGTGTCAACCAACTTCCCCAAGCTGGGGTCTATGTCCTCACCACAGGCTCGGATTGGGGCTCCTGACTTACTCTGAGCCCACACTTCAGCACACACTGCCCTGGGCTAGGATTCCAGACTTCACCACAGGTTTGAAATCTCAAGGGGTGTGGGTTAGTTGGACCTCTATTTGTTCAGGCAGGAGCTCAAGATCTGGATGTTGGCTTAGACTTAGGTTCTGAACCTGGAATAGCAGATGTGGGATAGGGGTGTGTGGCTTGCTCATGTCTTGAGCTTCACTCCTTGCTATAGTCTTGCTAACTGTGCTCCCCTTTGGCCCCAGTGCCCAAAATATTCTATGCCTACTTTTTTAAGTCTTTCTTTTCTTGAAAGTTGTTTCGCTCTTTCTCCTTGTTGATTCTTTCACTCTTGTATTTGTTTTATGGAGCTATTTTTATTTTTATTGGAGGGGATTTTGATGGTGATCTAGAGTTTCTCTGCCTTACTCCATAATCTTGGCTCCACCCCTAGAAGTCTCTAATTTTGTGTAGAAAGGAAGAAAAATCCAATTAATGTTTAGTTACTCTCTTTATGACAGAGCATTCTAGTAATAGTGTGATAGAAGGAAAATACAAAAGAAAAAACATAGATCCTGCCCTTAATATGTAAAAGTCTTCCACCTTATTTTATATATATATATTTCAAATACTTTCTAGCTAATGCCTTTCTTGGTCCCTTCCCTGAATAGATGTCTTTTTCTTTAAATGCCTTACCTGTTTTTTTTTTAAATCTTATTAACAACTCTGACAGAAGAGTGGGGGCTAGACAAATATGGTAAAGTAAGTTGTCCAGGGTCACATAATTAGAAAGTATCTGAGGTCAAATTTGAACCTAGACTCTCCTGACTTCAGGCCTGATACTCTATCTACTGTGCCTTATTATACTTAAAATTTTATGTGGAGGCTCATCATCGAATTTATAAGCATTTAATAGCAAAGAGAGTGAGCAAAGAGAGAGAGGAAGAGAAAGAAAGTCAGAGAGCAAAGACCTTTCTAGATGAGATTGTTTTGCTGTCTCAGGCCAAACCTCAGCTCACCAGAGATGGCATGGTCAGATAAGGAGGCAACTCTGAGAGAAGCCAGCCCTATGGCAAGTCTGGAAGCCAAGAGACCTCCTGGGCTCTCTGCCCTTCCTTTAAAAAAAAACTTATTGACTCCACCTCCCTTTCCTTGACCAATGGCTTTCAAACATCATGCAGTCTGCCCTTCTGTGGTGACAAATGCTAGCTCTGGCACACTGATGCTACGGATCCCACACTGATGTTGGCTCTGCCGTGTTGTCATGCCAGGAGATGCCAGCATACAATACCTAAATCTGAGAAACCAAAGTCCAAACATTGGAGTACCTTGGATAGGTCCTCTAGGTAATTTACTTTACATAACCACCTAGTTGCCCCATCCTCAACAGATATTCATAATATCTCCCCCTTAGAAGCAAGTATTGTATCACTTTTTTGCCTTTGTATTCACATTACTCAATGTAGTACCAAAAACAGTCAGAATTTAATCAGTGCTTATTAATTGTTTATTGATTTTCCATGCTGACACCAACCAACATTTGCTGATGTTTGCCTGAATGCAGGGTGTTGTTTTCTTTATAGTGGGGAAGGGAGGAGAAATCAAGGTAAGATATAAAAGAGAAAATATAGATTTAGATACTGAAAAGATAATATATATCTCCATCTAAGCACAATGATTGAAGAATACTAACAAAACAGTAAATTAATTGATATCCATTAACCAATCACAGCAATATTTAGGGAATAGCATAAAGGAGAGATCAGAAAGAATTCAAGTGAAGTTGATCAAAACTAAGTTAAGTCTTCAGCTGAATTTTGCAAAAAGGTACAGATATGGATTGCAAAACTAGGAGACTACAGACAGAGAAAATATCATTGGAAAACATATTTGGTTTGGGGGGTTTAGGGGAATTCCTGGATTCTCAATCACAAGCACTCCATTTCTAAACTCCCCTCATCATAACTGATGTGACCATCAAAACTAACTTTGATGGGTAGTAAGGGCTTGCTTCCTGACTTTTTGGCTTCCCTGTGAGCTTGCAGCTATTAAGCCTGTGTGCTTGGGGTGCAACATTTATATCTGTCTCCTTGAGGTTTTCTTTAGGGCTGGTTGGAATGCCACAGAATTAAAAAAACAGATGTCATATGCTTGAAAAATGTAGGAACATAATCATTCTCCTCTTATGTCTGACTGTCTTTATTCTTGTTTACATAAGGAAATGCGCAAGTGAATTTAAAAGGGAGGAATAATTTGGAATTCATTTCTGCACAATGAAGCTTTGGGTACATAGTCATAGCCTTCTGTGATGTAAAATCACCTGGCTTTTTTTCAGGAAAAATATTATTGTTTAAAGACTGTCACTTGGAATGCAATTTAAAAAGCTTGTTTTCCACACCCATATAAATGTGCTCATATTGTGAGCAGGGAAATATAAAATAGAAACATGACAAACAACCCCTTTTTTCCACACCTGTAGCTGCTGGAGCTTTTTTAAGTTGTACCCAGAAATGAAGCATTTCAATAGATATGTGCTCTTTCTTCAGTCTAACTCATTATCCTTTGGTGGTTTAATTTTTTTCTTTAAATCAAACATACTATATCTTTTACTTTCCAATTCCTCATTATTTCCTTTTAAAAATTCTGTCTCCATCTTTTGCTTTTATGTGTCTTATGCAAATGACTCACATTTTCCTCAAAAGTAGTGTTTCTCAAAGTGTGGTCCCTACCGATACTGACTGTGATTCAATGACTAGAAAGCTTACAAAATCATACACAACTCATATCATATTTATTACTTTCTACATTTTACAGAAGGAAAATCTGAGGCACAGAAGGATTAAGCATATTATCCAATTTAAAAAATACTAAATCCATGTAAATAGTCTATGGTGTGATTTTTCTACATTTTCAAAGTCATTTCTGAATGTATATTTAAAAGTACAAAATTTTTAAATTCTATATATTTTCTTCTATGAAGGTTATTAATCCTGGCAAAATTTCTACCCAGATATAGCAAAAGATGGGAAAGTAGGCAAACCATGGGGAGAACTTTGGGGCTTTCTTTTTTTAAAGTCCAGAATTCATAGATGTGTACCACTATAAAAATGGGTGAATTTCTGAAAGCTTACATGGTCATAGAATTCAAAATTTGTGAAAGAACTTTGACACCATTTGTTCATTTAACATATCTATTAAGTATGTACCATATGTACAGTATTGTATTGGCACAAAGGTTAGCAAAGACATCCCCTACGCTCAAGGAATTTACAATTTAGTATACATAGTAAATAACATACAATAAGTGGTGCAAAGTGACATGTGCATCAAAGTGACAGTATGAATAGGATAAAGGTCATTACCTTCCTGTGGGCCATCCCCATGGGGGAAGTGATATTTGAGGTAGGTTTTAAAAGTTGTGTGGGACTTCAACAACAAGAACAAAGGAGGGCATTCCAAGGATAAATAGGTAACAAAGGTAGGAAAGTACAGGATAAGTATGAAAGAAAAGAGCAAAGCAGTTTTTCTGGAAGAGTAATAGTATGAGGAAACAAATAGTGTGGTAGAAGTCTGGAAAGTTAAGCAAACATCAAATTGTGGACAATTTATTTTATTTTTACCAATTAAATGTAATATTGATTTTCCACCCAAGTTTTCCTAAGTTATATGGTCAAATTTATCTTCCTCCCTCTCTTCCCTTCCCCCTCCCAGTGCTGGCAGGAGATTCAATCTGGGTTATATATGTGTTATCACACAAAACATTTCCATATTGTTCATTTTTGTAAGTGAGTAATCTTATAAAACCAAAACCCTAAAACATAAACCCAAATAAACAAATGAAAAATGGTATGCTTTGATCAGTATTTTCTGTCCAACAGTTCTTTCTTTGGAAGTGGATCACATTCTTTGTCATAAGTCCCTAGGATTGTCCTGGATCATTGTATTACTAAGAGTAGCTAAGTCAATCAAAATTGATCATTTTGTGAGCAATTTTTAAAACCTGAATATAAAAATTTAGCTTTATTAAACAGAGAGTAGGGAACAAGTGAAAAACAGTTCATGATATATAGATGTCTGCAAATATATAAAACAAGAAGTGGTATGGAAGATAGTTTAGGCAAAAGAGACTAAAGGCTCAAAAACTAGTTAGAGAGTTACTAAAATAGTTGAGAAGAGGGCCAACAGGAATCTGCTAAAGGGGAGTAGCAATGGAAATACAGAGGAGGGGAAGCAGCACTATTCAATGAATCTGAACTCAAATCCAGACTTTGCCACTTGTAGCTTATTTGACCTTGGACAAGAAACTTCTCTTTGGTCTTTGGTTTCCTCATTCATAAAATGAGGGTGTTATACTTCATAACCTCTAAGATCCTTTCTAAATTTAGGATCTGATGTATATGTGTCTAGCCCACTTCTATATTTTTACCTATAAAAAAACCCTACGTCAAGGGTTGTTAAAAGATGCATGTAAATCATTATTTTGTTCAATGGAATCACATTTTACATGCAATGTAAGAACTTCATATTAAAGAATCTAAATTATGCAATAGAAATTGTCCAAGGATCCATTGATTAGGTATTGCTGTTAATTATGTAATTAACAATACAGAAAGAGCATAGGCTTTACTATACATAAGATGATCAGTTTTAAGCTATATTATATAGGTGCTTGTTGCACAAGCAGGATGGAGCACAGTGGAATTTAAAAAGAACAAGAAAGGGAAGGTAACAATTTACATATGAAACAACAAGTGGCAATAGGAAATCTATATCAGGTAAAACAGGAAAGTAGCCAGTTAACTTTGGACTCATAGTCTCTCAACTTTTTTGCAAAGTCTAGCTAACTATTGTAGATTAAAAATTAATATCCAAATACGCCAAGTATTATATTTTATAAAATGTATTAATAATAAAATGAAATAAAAGAAAATTTAAAAAGCTAGAAGAAAAAGGGAGTAAACCCAGCCAGGGTCACGAGAGAAGAGAGCTGGTTTAATATTAGGAAATCTATCAGCATAATTGACCATATCAATAATCAGACTAACAGAAATCACATCATTATCTCAATATATGAAGAAAAAGCCTTTGGAAAAATACAACACCCATTATTTTTAAAAGACACTAGAAAGCATGGGAATAAATGGGCCTGTCATAAGTAGTATCTGTCTAAAATCATAAGCAAGTATTATCTACAAAAGGGATAAGTTAAAAGTATTCTCAGTAAGATCAAGGATAAAGTAAGGATGTGCATTAGTAACACTATTATTTAATATTTAATTAGAAATGCTATCTTTATCAATAAGAGAAGAAAAATAAATTCAAGTTTTAAAGTAGACAATGAGAAAACTAAACTATGATTCTTTGTAGATGATATGATACTATACTTAGAGAATCCTAGAGAATTGTAAAAAACATAGTTAAAATAACTTTAGTAATAATAACTAGCAAAATTGCAGGACATAAAATAAATTTGCATAAATCATTAGCATTCCTATAGATTACCAACAAAGTCCACTAGCAAGACATAGAAAGAGAAATTCCAGTTAAAATAACTCTAGACGATATAAAATATCTGGGAAATCCACTTGCCAAGACAACACAAGAATTATATGGATATAATTAGAAACACTTTTCACACAAATAAAGTCAGATCTAAATAATTAGAAAAATACCAATTATTCATGGTTAAGGTGAGCAAATATAATAAAATAACAATTTTACCTAAATTAATTTCCTTACTTTGTTCCATACCAATCAAACTACCAAAAATTATTTTAAAGAACAAGAAAAAAATAATATCAAAATTAATCTGGAAGAAAAAAGGTCAAGAATATCAAAGAAAGTAATGGAAAAAAAATGTGAAAGAAGGTGGCCTAGCAGAACCAGATCTCAAACTGTACTACAAAGCAGTAATCATTTAAACAATCTGATATTGGCTAAGAAATGGTGGATTAATAGAATAGATTAGATATGCAATATACAGAGGTAAATGACTTTAGCAATCTAGAGTTTGATAAACCTAAAGACTTCAGCTTTTGGGATAAAAACTCGCCATTTGATAAAACTTCTGGGAAAATTGGAAAACAGTGTGGTAGAAACTAGGTTTAGAACAATATTTCACACCCTATGCCAGGATAAAGTCAAAATGGGCATATGATTTAGACATAAAGGGTGATACCATAAGTAAATTAGGGGAAGATAGAATCATTTACCTGGCATACCTATGAAAAAGGGAAGAATTTATGACCAAACAAGAGACATATAAAATTACAAGAGATAAAATGAATAATTTTGACTATATTAAATTTAAAAGATTTTTTTCTGAACAAAATCAATGTAACCAAGATTAGAAGGGAAACAATAAACTGGAGGGAAATTTTTATAGCCCATTTCTCTGATAAAGGTCTCATTTCTCAAACACATAGAGAACTACATCAAATTTAAAAGAATACAAGTTATTCTTCCACTGAACAATGGTCAAAAGATATGAATAAGCAGTTTTCAGATGAAGAAACCAAAGCCATCAATAATCATATGAAAACATGTTCTAAAACCCTCTTGACTAGAGAAATGTAAATGAAAACAACTCTGAGATAACACCTCACACCTATCAGATTGGCCAAAATAGCATTAATTCTGGATGGGATATGACAAAATTGGGACATTAATGCATTATTAATGGAGTTGTGAACTGATCCAACAATTCTGGAGGGCAATTTTGAACTATGGCCAAAGGTCTATGTAACTATAATGTCACTACTAGATCTATATTACAAAGAGATCATAAAAATGGGAAAGGACTTGTTTGTACAAAAATATTTATGACAGCTGTCTTTTTGTGGTGAAAAAGAATTGAAAATTGAGGGGGATATCCATCAATTGGGGAATGGCTTAACAAATTGCCGTATGATTCTGTGACGGAATACTATTGTGCTATAAGAAAAAATGAGCACAACAATTTCTTGAAAAGCTGGAAAGACCTACATGAACTGATGTCGTATGAAATAATGAAATAATCAGAACCAGGAAAACACTATACATAACAACAGTAATATTGTACAATGATCAACTGTGAAAGACTTAGCCACTCTTAGCAATACAATGATCTAGGTCAATTCTAAAGGACTTATGATGTAGAAAGTGATCTATATTCAGAGAAAGAATGACTGGAATCAGAATGCAGATCAAAATATATTATTTTTCACTTTAGTTTACTTGGGTTCTTATTTTGAGATTTCTTTTACAATATTTTACAATAATGACCAATATGGAAGCATGTTTTGCATGATAATACAGGTATAATGCATATCAATTGCTTACCATCTCTGAGAGCACAGGTTGAAAGAGGCAGTCTGGATCTTAAAGCCTCAGAAAACTTATGTAGAAAACTGTTACAACATGTAATTGGGAAAATGTCTTAATAAAAAAAGAAGTCAGAATACTTTGTTACTCTCCAGAAAAGAAAAAAAAATGATAGATTTGGTGCCATTTTTCTAGAAAAGCCCTAGAGAGCTACAACCCCTAAACCTCACTAGCATTTTTCAAATTTTCTGAATTAGGTTTGCAGAATTCTTCTCTTTTCACAAAGTTAGTGTTTAAATAGTTTGCAGTGCCATAATTTTTTTGCAAAGGAGGAAGGATCTTTTCTTATCTCTTTCTTTGAATTCCCAACCTGACCAGAATTAGGAACGAAGATGAGATTATACCTTTTGGAAAGATTTGAAACTTTGGCAAAAATAATCCTCTTCCTTCTTAAAGTCTTAAAACTTATTTCCTCCTGAGAATTTAATCAGTCGATGGAAATCCAAATGGTTAGCATCAGAATTGCAGTAATTATAGACCTTCCAAAGAGAGCTGATTTGGACATGAAGTTTCATAATAAACTTAAGTATAAACAGTGTTTCAAAATTAAAAAAAAAATCCTTTCTAGGACCAAGGCTGTTTTAGTTTAGCTGTATTTGCAAAGTTTAATCAGTCCTGAATTACCAGAACCTGAGAGCCCATGATGAAGATTGAATACTCAATTCAGAATTGAAGTTTATGTCAGTTTTATAGTATTAATGATAGGCATCTCTATGCTCATTCAAGATCTCGCTCTGATCAGACCAGATCAGTACTACTCAGGAATTTAGACATGAAATGTAGTAAAGATAGTATAAGTAACAATAAATGACAGGCAATGAGACAGATAAGTCTCATTATTTGCCTATGGGAAATAAGGTGTAGGGGAATAGAGTTCAAATGAATCATTTTCTTAGTCCCAGTATTTACCTAGAAAGAGAGAGGGCCCTCCTGCTAAGATGCTAAGTCTCTCAACCAAATTCCTTGCTCTTGAGTCTAGCAACATAGCCCATGCTCCTCAAGATAGCATTGCAGCTGTCGGGTTGATCCCTCAAAGTTCAATGGTTTATAACTAATTCATCATTCAGAATCATGAAACAAATCAACACAGACAAATGCACAAAACATTGACATTCTACAATAACTTCTATTTTTCTCTGTGATTTTCTAGAAAGCACTGAAACTTTTCTAATTAGTTGATATTTCATGCTCATAAATCTCCCTAAGTAAAATTTACCTTGTGTATGCTGGAAGATTTGATCTTGAGTCATCCTAGTCCATTCCTTTAAAGTCCTCATGAATTGTGCCAGAAATTATCTGATGATCCATTGATTAGATACATCTGTCAATCATATAATCAACAATGCAAAGATAGGGAAAAAACCCCAGAGTTCATCGCTCTCAGATTGCAGGCAGCATTATACATAAAGTCAGTGAGCTCTGAGCATCAGTTTAAGCTACATAATATAGGTTTGGGTTGCATAAACAAAATGCGTACATTGGAATTTCAAAGAGAAATTAAGGAAGATTTATAGATCAAAAACCAGATGGCAGAAAGGGAAGATCTATATCATGAAAAACAGGAGATTAGTTAGTTTACACCAGACCTGTGGTTGACATTTTGAGCTTGATAAAGACACTAGCATATGAGGTTTTTTTTAATCTTTCCCAAACTGGGAAGATATTTGGGGAGACATGATCAGGTGAAAGAGTTTCCTCATAATTATATTCTACTGTATCAAATAAAATGTCTGTACCCAAAAGTGTGGAATGCCTGTGAAATATAAGATATAGTAGATTTGTGAGATTGAAGGAAATTTCCCACAAAGAAGGTGAGAACAAAACTCTTGGTATTATAGATCACTGCCTCTCCCAACCCCATTCTCCTTACTCAGGCAACATTTTTTAAATCATCCTATTAATAAGCAAATTATTTTAAATAATGCTTATTTCATCTTTTTATATGTTCACTATGCACATATTTTTCTGCCCATAGCATAATGGTGTGGGGTGGGTATGGGTATGGGGGTGGGGTGTATGTATAGAGAGTGTATATGAGACCACCCCTGTAGATCAATAAATATTGAATCAGAACCAATGCTTGGTGTCATGAGTTCTAAAAGGTGAGAAAAGAGAAAGAAAAGAGCTGGATTTTTTTCATTAATTTAAAGCCCCATGGATAATAGTGACATGCCATACTTGATCATCAAGTTATATATTAGATACATTTCCTTGCTGATTAATTGCTTAATAAAATGACAAATTTTAATAGACTTTTAGAAAGCTAGACATTTGTCAGTATAGAATATTGAGGCTATTGTGCTTCAGATATCAGATGGCTTATTTTCATCATAGAAACACTAGCCTGTTTTACTTTATGGAAGACTGAGACGTTTCCTGCTTTAGGGTTGTGTGCATTCTCTCCTTACTACCTTTGACTAATACTAACTTTTACTATGCAAAAGTTAGAGACAAAGTTGGTAACAGTGATGCTTTTAAATTTATTTACAGACTACTTCTTAATTGGACAAAGGAAGATGGATATTTAAGACTGGAGAAATACTTATCCTGTTAATGATGGTTCTTCTATAAAAGAAAACCATTTTTAGTAAAAGAACTCTACAGTAAAAAATAAAGATCCAGAATATGTGTAATTGTCCTGATACTTGTTTATCCAGGCATTATGTACTCTGGTAACAGTGACACATTTATCCTGTCTATGTTTGCCGTAGCAACAGCTTCACACTTCTAAAATGTAGGCTGTTTATATCCCACACCAATCATACTTTGGGTCAAACAAAGGGGTTTTGTGAAGATTTCCACCATGAAAAGACATATTTCTATAAATATAATGGAGTGGAAATGTTTGTTTAAACATTCGGCTTAATAGCCCCAAAATGGCTGTTTTTTTTCTGCCAAAACTATTGGGAACAAACATTTCTAATGGAAACCCCAGAGGCAGGGTGTTTCTATAGAGTGGCAGGGCAGGCACCAACAGCATCCTCCAGGGAATCAGGCAGGCTAAAGGAAATCCCTTTCATCTGTCAGGTCTCTGTCTGGCCTAGATACCTGAATCCTACAGACTTCTGGGGTGGATGTGATTGCCATGGGTTCTCTGGCAATATCTGTTTGAACCCAACCCAGCAGTGGCAAATGTTCCTGACAGTGGGCCTTTGCTTAAAGTCTGGAGAGAAAAAAGAGGCTTAAAAGTGGGACTGGAATAATCAAGAAGATAATATGAATGCAAGAATATTAGTTTCAAAGGAAATACAGTGTTTAGCAATGTTTTATTCATAGATGTCTTCTAAGAGTGCTTATTAGTTGTCTGATAAAGGACTGGTAGCCCAGCAGAAGATTTACTCTTTCAAGTAAATGGTCTTATTTCAGGAAGTGCTTACACTAAAATTATTAAGTAACATGGATATTTTCCCCACAAAGGAATGCATGAATTCAAATGTCGCTCTTAATTCCTCATTTCTGTTATGATCCTTTGATTCTATAAAATCATCATAACTTTTATACATATTTTGACACATAAAAGTGGCCTATGTGAAGAAGATTATCTGGCCATTCTGGAAATTACCAGAACAGGGGAAAATATTACAGAGAAAAGAGTTGGGTTTTTTCCCCTCAATTTAGAGCCCCATGAATAGTCAATAAAATGCCCCCACACTTGTAAAATCTTTGTGTGTAACACATGTTTCTTCTTAAAGTTTGAGCTTTCTTGACATAGTTTTCCATAGTTGGTGCTGCTCAAATCATGATGGATACTTTCCCTTGTACTATGTTGCATCAAAATGCAATAGTTATACATGCTGCAATTAAAAATATAAAACAAAGATTAAAGTAAACCCTTCTCCTGTGCTCTCCTCCACAACTTCTACTTTCTGTACTTGTTTATCCTTAACATGTACCCACTTTGAGAGAATACGATTTTCAGAAGAAAAAAAAAAAAGCTACTACAACTTGTGTCAGGGTTCACGGGATAACGTTATAGAAGGTTGTTCTTACTAACACAGAAGCTCCTGGGTCCACACAAGTACAGTTCCCACTAACAAATCAGTTAATTGAGATGACTCAATTAACTAATAAGCAAATAGATCTACCAATGAATCTACAAGAATAATAATCACATATTACACCTACATAAATATGGGATAGATTCTGTGTATGTCAGAGTCTATGAAGAGTGGACACTAAGTGCCACTGTTGGGAGGCATAAAAGTAGTAACATATGTGTACAGAGCTACCTACTCACAACTCTGGAAACATGACCTTTTCAATATTTCTTTTACTTTCAATTTTGTTAATTTCTCCTTTGATTTTTAGGATATCCAATTTATAGTCTTTAGCTCAGGATTTTTAATTTGTTGTTTTTGTAGATTTTTAATTGCATACCCAATTCATTGATCTGATTTTTTTTTTCTATTTTATTGAAATAAGTACTCAGGGATATAAAATTTCTAATGAGTACTTCTTTGGCTATATTCCAAAAATTTTGAAATGTTGTCTCCTCATTGTCATTCTCTTCAATAAAATCAATGATTGTTTCTATGATTTATTCTTTGATCCAACAGTTTTGGAGGATTACATTATTTAGTTTCTAATTAATTTTTAATTTGCCTCTCCATGAACCCTTATTGATTATAATTTTATTGCATTATGATCTGAAAAGGTTGCATTTATTATTTTTGCTTTTCTGAATTTGGTTGTGAAGTTTTTATGCCCTAAACAGTGATGGGCAAACTATTCTTCAAGGGCCAGATCCCTGCCATAGTTTGCCCATCACTGCCTTAATCAATTCCCTAATCACTATGTGCCCCACCCCATCCAGATGTAGTGATTAGGGAATTGCTTAAGGCAGCGGGCAAACTATGGCCTGGATTTGGCCCTTGAAGAATAGTTTGCCCATCACTGCCCTAGAACATGGTCAATTTTTGTATATGTACCATGTGCTACTGAAAAGAAAAAAATTTCTGTTTATCCCTACTCATTTTTCTCCAGATATCTACTAACTCTAACCTTCCAAATTTTCATTCACTTCTGCCTGTCCATTGACTCATTCCCTACTACTGTGTTTAAAATATACTCTTATCTTCATATATCCTGAAAAAAAGCTTCATTTGATATTTTCCTCCCTCCTCACTGTTGTCCTAGATCTCTTCTTCCCCTTGTAAGTAAACTCTTCCTAAAGTTTATGAAGAATAGTGCCTCTACTTTCTCTCTTCTTTACCCCTTACAATCCAGCTTTCAACATTCCACCAACACTGCTCTCTCCAAAATTAGCAGTGATCTCTTGCTTACCAAATATAATGGCCTTTCCCCCAATCTTCATTTTCCTTCAGAGAGCATTCAGTGATTGGTTCTTATCAGGTACATGTATAAAAAAGTCTTCCAAAAGGCTACAATATTCCATCTGGTCACCAGAGGATGTTCAGCCTATAAACAACTAAGCTGTTCTTCTAACACTATGGTGCAGGAATTCTGTATCTGTGTTCCTCTTATCTGGTAGAGATGCTTCCTAGCTTGTGGAATTTTGTTGCTTCTCAGAATTTTGCATTCTTTACCCCTCTGTGGGAACTCATAGAACCCTCAGATACTCAGTATGATGAAACAGCACTTCAGAGATTTGCTATTTTAGCAAATATCAAATACCTGCTAAAGACAAAGGCACTGCTTTTGGGCATTCAGCAATTCTTGCTCTCAAAATGTTTGTAGTCTACTAGGGAACACAATGAGTATACAAATACGTGTAATTTTAATGGAAGAAAGAAGACTAAGCACTATGGAATCAGGAGAGACTTCAGAAAGGAGTCATCAGAACTGATTTAGAGGAAGATAAGGATTCTGAGACACTAGTTGGAGGTTTAGAATTCAAAAAACCTTGGCAAGCTTATATAAAGAAATGCACAATGGCAAAAGATGGAAGAACTAATAAGCATATTTGGCTGAAAAAGTATTTGGAGTCACATAAGGCTAGGAGGATAGGGAAGAGCAAAGTAGGTGGAGTGCTTTAAATTGGTGGTTGAGAAATTTATATTTAACCCTACCCTGGGGATAATGTGAAGCCCTCTAATTGTTGTTGAGCTAAAAGTTATAATTGAAAAGTTTCCAAAGGATAAGGCTTTGAGGCTTCTTCAAATCTTTCAATTGAGTCCATAAGGAGTTAATATAAAAAAAGTTAAGGTTAAGGGGGTAGCTGAATTGAGAGTCAGGCCTAGAGATGGGAGGTCCTAGGTTCAAATTCGGCCTCAGACACTTCCCAGCTGTGTGACCCTGGGCAAGTCGCTTGACTCCCATTGCCCACCCTTACCACTCTTCCACCTAGGAGCCAATACATAGAAGTTAAGGATTTAAAAAAAAGTTAAGGTTAAACTTTCAGAAGGAGAAATTTTTGACTATTTTATTTCCATAATAAAACCTGACACATCAATATATACAAATCAAAATATACTCAAGACCTTTGAGACTCAGCTGTCCCTTCCTAAATCCATGTTCTATTTCTTGAAAGATTTGGTGGAGGCTAGAGTAGCCCAGAAGCATTAGAAAAGAGAAGAAAAGTGAGAAGGAATAAAAGAGGAAACAAAGAGGAGAGCAAGAAAAGAAACCTAATTATATAGAAAATGTAGTGATTCAGAAAATACTTCAAGTGAGAAATGGCCTAAAAATTATTTGTGTCATTTTAATACAGCCTAAGGAGGTTAAAAATTCAAAGTAGTTTCTCAGGTAGATCTGTAGAAGAGTATGACTGGCTAATACTTGATGTCCCTCCCTCAATCAAAAGTCCAAATGAATTGGGTCCCTGTGAAGCTTGTACAAGATGATAAAGTAGGGATAGCTATACTTTTTTTTTTCAAACATGACAAAGAGAATAGGCCTATATAGGTCATTTATAAAACATTCATACTCTTGGCCAGGTACATTAAAGGGAGGGTCCACAAAGCCTGGTTGTTCAATAGCCTTTTCTCCGACCAACACTTTGTCTAACAGCATGATATGAACAAAGTCAGGAGACTGATTTTCATTCAACAAAGAAGTGGTCTAAGCAAATAAGGAAAAATATCCAAAAGTGTCCTTCAATTGGCTTATCCTAGGGTCCAGGCCATTGACTGTCACCTTCTCTATTTTCATTGTTGTTTGGTGGAAGAGATGGTGCTCTAAAGGAGTAGATCCCATTTTGATAATGGATGTTGACATTTTTATCTTTTGTCTAGGGAAGAGGGGGGAAAGGAGACCTTGTGTAAGTTTGTTAACTCCATTTCAGCAGAACTCTCTACCATTCCTGGTTCTCTTTCTTTCCCCACCTCCTAATCCTTTATTATTGTTCCCATGTAATCTTCTGATCTCCTCCGAAACAATAACAACAACAACAACAAAAAAACTCTTAACCATCACCTCTGTCTTCTCCGATGTTCAACTGGGCATTACTTTCCCTGTGTGCACAGAATCAAAGAGTTGCAGAGGCCATTAGAAATGGTTTAGCACAATATATACCTAAAATATGTCTCTATTCCTTGTCATTCCCCACTAATAAAATAATCTTTGTGACTCATCCACCTTTTCCTTTTCTCTTATGGTTCCCACACCTCTCATATTGTTCCCAGAGCACAGGGTTGTGCAACTGGAAAACACTTAACACCACAGCATCATGGGGATCCATGGAGGAGTAGAAATGCTGGCAATAATTCTGGTATGAAATGACTGAAGGCAACATTTCCATCAGTGTGAAGATTTCTTTCCCTTTCACTATAGATACTATACTTCTTGCTGGGTAAGGCCCAATATACATACCTGTTGCTTCTTTCGTACAGAAGATTGATTTTTCTGTATGCCATATCATGATTTTTTTAAAAAATGGGATAGCCAGGAAGAACAGGAAATGGTCAGTGGCCTAAGAGAGAAAATTCCCAGAAAAAAGATATAATTTGAGATAGAAAAATGAGAGGCATAAAAATTCTATGCCCTTTTCCCCTATTTCATGGAGAATTTCAGATCTTTTCTTTCTCTCTTTCTTCCACCAAAAAAGACTCTGAAATCAAAACCTTTGGGAGAGATGCCAGCCTCTATCCTGAAGAAGTGAAATCATATGGGAAAGTCATGATTTTAATAGTATTTTAAGATTTTTAAAGTGCTTTACATATTCCTCCTATCCTTACAAAAACTGTGAGATAGTTATAGTAGATATTATGATTTCCCATTTCACAGATGAGAAAAGTGAGGTTCAGAGAGAAGGTGTAATTTTGTCCTGGTCACACAGCTAGAGACTGTTAAATGGGTGGTAATCATGGCCTTCCTGACCTTAGATACAACCCCAGTCCTTGTTGAAACCCTTTTTCCCATGTAACAAAAACAAACTGTTTTGTGATTGGGTAGAGATAGACTGAGGATGAATGACTAGGGAAGCAGAATTAGTGAGAAAATGATTGGAAATGAAGAGATAGCTAAGTAGACCAGACTCATGCTCTTAACCCTGAGGATGAGTGAAATGGTGAAAATGAAGACAAAGCTTGTCTAGGTTTCTTAGTAAATAAGAAAAGAGCAAAGAAGAGGAGAAATTTTTTTTTAAAAAACCTGTTGTTTTAGTCACATCAGAACAAAATCTTAGAAGAAAGCAAATAAATTAATTTAGATTGATAGTATAAAGAATATTTAACCTAAAGCCAATGACTAGGGGAGCTCTCAGGAGATCATTTTTCACCCCAGACCTTAGATTTGACATATTATTCATACATTTTTTTTACATTTAATTCCCAATTCAGAATCACTTCTTTCATATTTTAAATATTTCTTCCTTTGTAGGCTTGTAGGCTATTTGAATGCTTTATGTGTTTTCTGTATCTCCTATGAACTTCTGTGAATACTCTACATTTTCTGTGGAAGAAGAAAGAAGGTACAAGTATTTATACAGTGTCTACTATGTCAGGCACTATGACTGCTCTTCCCCCCATACCATACAAACACTATCTCATTTGATCCTCACAATGCTGGAAGGCAGGTGCTATTATTATCACCATTTAAATTTTCTAATTGGGGAAACTGAGGCAAAGAGAGGGGTTTTTTTTTTGTTTGTTTTGTTTTTTGTTTTTGTTTTTAGTGACTTGTCCAGGGTCATTTATCAAGTGTCTAAAGCTGTATGTAAACTCAAGCCTTCCTGACTTGAGGCCCAACACTTTACCTACTGTACCAATTGACTTCATGCTTTAGGATTAAATAAAATCTATATCATATGCAACTGAGATTTGTCATCATGATTGTTTTTATGGGAGCGGGGATCTCTATTTTACATCAATTAAGCGAAACATATGAACTATATAATCAAGCTATATTTCATGTTATAAACTTCTGGTTTATAACTAATTGGAAAAATAGATAGAATTCTTAGAGTCAGAAGAGTCATCTTCCTGAGTTCAAATCTGACCTCAAACACTAGCTTTGTTACCCTGAGCAAGTCACTTAACCCCATTTGCCTTGATTTCCTCATCTGTAAAATGAGCCAGAGAAGAAAATGGCAAACCACTTCAGAACATCTTTGCCAAGAAAACCCCAAATGAGATACAAAAAACTCAGATACAACTGAAACCTCAAAATTAAATACATAAATATAATGAGCCAAAGAGAAAAACTGATGTTCTCAGGACAGTCCCCAAAATCAAATCCTGTGAGAGTCTAGACAGTAGCTTCAGGGGTTACTTGCTTATTTTGTGTTTATATGTTTAAGTACTTTTTCCTTCTTCCTCATTCCTAGAATGGAATGTAAGCTTCTTGTGGACAAAGACATCATCCTTTGGCCTTTGTATGCCTAGCATTTTGCAAAGTATCTCACACCTTGTAACTATTTTATAAATGTTTGAATTGAGTTTAATCACAGAATCTCAAACTTTAAAGGAAATCGTTAAGTCATCCTGCCAAAAATTGTACCAGAATAGGAATCCTTCTCATCCCTAACATATAGGCATATAATTTTGACTTCCTACCTCCCCTTTCAATTATATTTTAGTTTTTTTTAATACTTACCTTTCATCTTAGAATCTGTACTGTGTATTGGCTTCAAGGCAGAAGAGCGGTAAGCGCTAGGCAATGGGTGTTAAGTGATTTGCCCAGCTAGCTAAGAAGTGTCTGAAATCAGATTTAAACCCAGGACCTGACTCTCACTCCACTAAGCCACCTAACTGGCCCCTTTCATTTATATTTTAAAGGAAGAAATTGAAGCCCAAAATGGCTGTCTTTTGCCTAGTAAAAAGGCTGAGATTCCAATTCTGATGCTCTGCTTCCAAACATAGGACTCTTTTCAGTGTATTAGTCTACTTATGTCTATCAATAGACCAGCTAAGTGTGATATTGTTAGTAACTCACTGCTTTAAAAGAACTTTTAAAGAAATATGGGTAGGGGGATGTACCTTAGACCTCCCATGGTGGGGAGGTAGGAGAGT
The DNA here is from genome assembly GCF_016433145.1 of Gracilinanus agilis. Taxonomy (NCBI): domain Eukaryota; kingdom Metazoa; phylum Chordata; class Mammalia; order Didelphimorphia; family Didelphidae; genus Gracilinanus; species Gracilinanus agilis. Next base: position 372,658,583 of record NC_058132.1, read on the forward strand.
TCTGGGGGGGGACTGCTCTCTCCTTATATATAGACCCAACCTCAAGATGATGCTGCCCCATCTATAATGGGAAAAGCAAACAAATGACTACCAAAATAAAGCTATTAAACCCACCTCTAAATAGATTCCCATAGGAATCCTTATTGGATCTTAGATGCAAGATGGTAGAAGGGAACATACTTAGGCTGATAGGTCACTGGCTGCATCCAGTTACCCTTAACTTTTTAAAATTAAATTATCTAGATCTAACATAACTTCCATATTGTCCCTATAGGAGATCAACTTCAACTTCCTGTCCTTTGAATTTCAGATTAAGTACTGAACTTCCTAGGAGAGAAAGGATGAGAGCAAAGTAAGACTGTAATTCCAAATACCACTCTCCATGCCCTCCCAATCTTAAGGCAGGCAATGAGGCCTGTCTCAATTTGCAATCTGATAATACTTATATAACCCAGATTGAATGCTTGTCAGCTCCTGGAAGAGGAAGGGAAGAAAAGAGAAAGAAAATTTGGATTGTATGACTTTGGAAAACTTGCGTGAAATTTGTTATTAAAATAAATGTTTAATATTAAAATATCAAAATATAGCACTAGTTGATTGGCCACAGTTCCCCAAATCTAAATTTGGAAGGCAAGAAGGAATCAAGATAAATGACATGGTAAAGAAGGCAGGAAGGCAGAAAGTCAGGAAGGACTTAAGTGCCTTATTATGTTTCCGGAACTGTCCTAAGTACTTTACAAATATTATCTCATTTGATTCTAACAACAACTCTGGGATACTAAATAATTGCTAAAAGTGAAGAGAACACAGAGTTCACAAATTTTTAACCTGAAGATAGCTTTCAGTGGCCACTGAGCAGATCTCTAAATCTTACTGCCCTCATCCAAAGAGTTCAGAAAATAGTAACTTTTTTTTAAAGTTAACTTTGCCTAGCCTAAAGCAGGGTTCACCTTAGATCTGTATCATATAAATTTCAGGCACAATTTTCTGACTAATCTAGAATTGAATTAAGATAACAGATAGAACTCTGAAAATATTTTAGATTGAAGACTTCTAATCTTATTGCTAATTACAACCCATACTTCCCCTCCTGACTTGCAAGTAAATTCCTTGTGGGTAGGAACTTTTCATCATCAAAAACATCCCTGTAGCCACTGTCCAGAAAACCACGAAATAAAGCCTAGTTCATCTCTGTGGTAAATCATCTAATACCACTAAGAATTCCCTCTCTGCTCCACCCCAATCTATGTTCCTCCTCCCTCCTCCCCTAATTTTATTTTATAAAGGCATACTTCTATGTAAGGTGTCTAGGTTTCCTCATCTTCAGACCAACAATAGACCAAGGAAGGGGAAAATAGACTGTTTTCTTGAAAGGTTATCCTTTGAGCTGTACTAAATGGCGCAATTTTGGATAAGTAATTTCTAATCACTTGCATAAAGGTTTTCTTACCATGTTTGGGAAAAAGAAACAAAGAATCTATTAAAAGCCATCCCCAACATAAAAACCCCAACATTGTAGCAACTGATCTTGTTCAATTATACATATTTATTATAAGGATTTTGTTTTTCCCTCTCCTATGGGTCCAGAGGTCAGAATAATAAGAAAAATAAGATCAAATAAATGTTCATTGATTGAAAAAAATTACAAAGACTGCTGGGTAATATGAGCTGGGTAATGTGAGATAGAGGGCTAGACAGTTTTTTTTATGATTTCTATGACATCTCAAGCCATTCCAAAACAGAATTCATGCACGAAAGATGAAGAAATTTCAACTGCTTCCCCGATATAGGACATCTAGAATCCAAAAAAAGAAGGTGAACAAAGCAAAACCCAAACCAATCAACAGATCAGATAGCATTCCTCCTCCATTTCCCACACTATTTGCAGAGCAGCTACACTAGTAGACCCAAGGACATGACACAGGTTTATAACAAAACCCACCTCCATACCTGGTAGTCCCTCTACCCCCTTTTTGGTGCCAAAGGATACATTGGTTCCAAGGTATGGAAATTTCCCTGGCTATAACAAATAGTCGAGTGTCCACAGCCCATTAGGAGCAAAAGTCAGTTAGGGAACCCAACCCTGTAGCACCAGGGATGCAAAATTCTTTTTTTTTTTAAATAGAAAAATTTTCCATGGTTACATGGTTAATATTCTTACTCTCCCTTCAACCCCGTCCCCAACCCCTGTAGTCAACATGTATTTCTACTGGGTTTTATATGTGTCATTGATCAAGACCTATTTCCATATTATTGATAATTGCACTGGGGTGGTCACTTAGAATCTACATCCCAAATTATATCTGCATCAACCCCTGTGTTCAAGCAGTTCTTTTTCTTGTGTATTTCTACTGCCATAGTTTTTCCTCTGAATGTGAATAGCGTTCTTTTTCATAAGTCCCTCTGAATTGTTCTGGATCATTGCATTGCTGCTAGTAGAGAAGTCCATTACATTTGATTGTACCACAGAGTATCCATCTCTGTGTACAATGTTCTTTTGGCTCTGCTCCCTTCGCTCTGCATCAATTCCTGGAAGTCATTCCAGTTCACATGGAATTCCTCCAGTTCATTATTCCTTTGAGCAAATAGTATTCCATCACCAGCATATACTGCAATTTGTTCAGCCATTCCCCAATTGAAGGGCATACCCTCATTTTCCAGTTTTTTGCCACTACAAAGAGTACAGCTATAAATATCTTTGTACATGTCTTTTTCCTTATGATCTCTTTGGGGTATAAACACAGCAGTGGTATGGCTGAATCAAAGGGCAGGCAGTTTTTAGAGCTCTTTGGGCATAGTTCAAAATTGCCATCCAGAATGGTTGGACCAGTTCACAACTCCACCCGCAATACATTAATGTCCCAATTTTGCCACATCCCCTCCAACATTTATTACTTTCCTTTGCTGTCATGTTTAGTCAATCTTCAAGGTGTGAGGTGGTAACTCAGAATTGTTTTGATTTGCATTTTCTAATTGTAAGAGATTTAGGGTTCCTTAGCATCATTTGCAATAGGGATAAATTAGAAGCATTCCCAATAAAATCAGGAGTGAAACAAGGATGCCCATTGTCACCTCTATTATTTAGCATTGTGCTAGAAACACTATCACTAGCAATTAGAGAAGAAAAAGAAATTGAAGGCATTAAAATAGGCAATGAGGAGACCAAGCTATCACTCTTTGCAGATGATATGATGGTCTACTTAAAAAATCCCTACTGAATTAGGAAAAAAAAAAACTTTACAAAGTTCATGTGGAAGAACAAAAGATCAAGAATATCAAGGGAAATAATGCAAAATTCTTTACTGTGATACTGGAACCAATAATCCCATAATACTAGCATACACCAGATCCAAGCCAAAAACCCTACACCACTGGCAGTCAATGCCAGGTCATATAATTCTGTACTAATAGTGTTACAAAGTTCCAAACTGCCAGTACAGAACCAAAGAACTAAGGAAGAGGAGTGGAGCAGAACACCAGACAATACAATATGGGGGAAGTAAGGGGAGAGAGGAAGTGGGAACTGTGAAACAGTTTACTAAACCTGAGGTAAAGAAGGTAGTGAAAAAAAGTAGGGATGAATTCTAACCATCTGATAGTTAGCTAGGAAAGAAGCCTGCACTGGTGAAACAATGAATTGCTCAAGACAGAAATAGGCTGAGACTCTGAGATCCAGTCCCCATGGAAAGCCTCCATAATCAGAAAGAAGGGAGTCAAAAAGTGAGTGGTAGGGAAATTAAGGGGGTGTGAAATTAACAAAAACTTCAAGAGAGGAAAATTCAAGGACTTCAAAAATAAGCAGATAAATCAATAGGAAGAACAGTAATAATAGAAGGAAATATGGCCTCCAGCACTGGTAAAGAAATGAATAAAGATTGAAAAATTATCCAGTATTTGATGAGATAGCTGATATTGTAGAATTTGAAAAGAACATGGAATTATAAAATGAGAGAAGAATTTATGATATACTGGTGTTAAATGGAGCATGGTTACAATTAGGGACAAAAAATACATAGATATTCTAGTAAGGTTAAAAACAGTATGTGGCTGGCAGCCAGCTATGTCTTGGTTGAATTTTCACACATCCTGCTGATTTAACCATATGCTGCCTATTTCAGCCAATCTCACTTTAAAGCAGTTTCATTCAGAAGCATATAAATATATATAAGAACATAGCCTGAGTGCAGACAAATCTGCTGCATGCTATCTATTAACAGATGCCATCATAGGGGTAAGTAAATCTTTTAAATCCTCTAATAAAACTTAGATTGATCACACTAGTTTTGTGTTCCTCTATCCTCATAATACCTGTTTCACAAGCAGCTGCAATCTGGTGTTTTGGTGTCTGGGTCTGCAACAGAGCAAAAACAATAGGCAGTATAGAAAAACCGGTATATGTAAAGATGAGCTTCACAAAGAAACAAAAGAGAGAACAAGAGATTGGAAATGCAAGTACACAGAAGTAAAGGACAATCTAGAAGAGAAGCAAGAAATATATGCTAAAAGAGAATATGCTTAGTATATAAGCAAAATATTGATCTCAAAGACTAGATCTATAGATAATCTAAAGATCACAGAATCTCTCAGAAGAACATGACAGAACAAAAATTCTCAATAACATAATGGGGAAAATAATAGGAGAGATCTGTCCAGAACTTCTGAATATAGAAAATGAAATACCAATGAAAAGAATTCACAGATCACCTTGGGAGAAAAAAAAACCAAGACTGCCAAAGTCAAGACACATAGTACTTAAATTTGACAATTCAATTCAGAAACAACAAATTCTGCAAGCCCTCTAGACAAAGTCCTTCAAATACAAAGGAAAGGACATTTGAGAGTCCATTTTGTATCTACTAGCAAACACAGGAGGGAATACAATAATTTGTGCTAAATAGCAATGGAGCTCAGGATCCAGTCCAGGTTACCTACTATTCTAAGAATGTTAGGCAATGTTCTTTTAATTTCTAAAATATTTTTTAAAACTTTCAAAAATATATATATTTAGTAACCACCACAACCACTACAAACAACAAAAATTTAACTAAACAAATGCATAAAAAGTTATATGCAAACACACAAACTCCACATTTTTATAATTTGTTTTAAATAAGTAAATTATATATGTACGTTCGTGTAAACATCCTCTGCTTTTGAGTTCCATTTGGGTTTGTTTTACTTGGATACTTTTTTCTCTTGAATTTATGACTTTTTAAATGTAGTCATGGTATGTATTATTCCTATTTTCTTTTCTTTTCTCTTAATCTATATATTTCCTATTTTTTCCTTATGTGTCCAATATCTGTTATTTTAATAAAATAATACAATCCATTACACTTAAATATCACAATCTCTTTGTCCATTTCTCCCATTCATTGCATTTGTGTTATTTCCAGTTATTTTGTCATAACAAAATTTCCATAAATTTTTATACATATTTTTTGCCCTCTCAATAATGTCCTTAGTACCTAAGCTTAGTAATAGACTCTTTAGAATTCAATGCATATGAATAGCTTTACAGTTCTTAATTCATATTTCCATCTTGTTTTCTAAAAAAAAATCACAACTGTTTTAGCAACATATTAGGCCTATTTACTCATAATCCTATAAAATTTTAATTTAATCACTTTAGCCTATCTGCTTCTCAGTTAACATATATTACAAGGACAGTATTTTGCTAGATTGGTTCTTAGGAAGCAGAGACAATCTGTTGCCACAGCTATACTCTATTCAAAATAAGTCTTTCCAGTCTGGTCATATTCAGTGGAACTTTTGTTCCAGTGCCACAAACCCTCAGGGATACAGGTTACTTACATAGTATGATTGGTATTGAAGTAAAACTTTCACACAATATTTATATATTGGTGTCCCACAAGAAACTATGTTAGGATCATTTCTATACTCAGGCTTAGACCTGCTACCAACCTCAGGCAGATGTGGCAAAGCTCTCTAGATATCGATTTTATTTAACTTTAAAATATGATGATTATGCTATCTTGAAATATGATGTCCAGGGTCTCTCTCTGTATCTATCTTGTTTCTCTTCCCTGCCCAAACCCTCCTGTCTCTATTTCCTTTCTCCCTCTCCCCATTTTCTCTGCCTCTTTCCTTCTTTTCTTCCCTCCCTCCCCCGTCCCCTTCTCTCTCTTTCTATGCCTCTCTCCCCATCTTTTGTCAGGATTTTCAAATAGTCTAATGATCTTAAAATCATTTCCCCCCGATCTGTTTTCTAGATCAGTTGTTTTTAGTATGAAATACTTTACATTTTCCTCTATATTTCATTCTTATGTTTTGTTGCTTCATGTTGTTATTGACTTCTATTTAATCCATTCTAATTTTCAGAGTTAGTTTCTCAGTCAAGATTTTGTACTAAACTGTTTATTTTCTTTCCAATTATTTCTTTTATGGCTTTCATTTCTTTTTCCTTTTTCCCCCACTAAAACTCTTGTTCATTTCTTAAATTTTAAATACTTTAGACAGTGCTTTATTAAGCTTTTCCAAGAATTCCATTTGAATTTATGTCCAAAATGTTTTATTCCTGAGACTTTGCTTGTAGAGGTTTATGAATCATTCTCTTCTTCCAGATTTGTGTCACCTTCATCATCATACCTCTTTTTGGTGAGAACCTTTGTTGTTGATGATTTTTCCAGCTTAATTTTTGACTTTAGACTTTATGTTAGGATCAGAATCTGTACACTTTTGGGGGAAAATTGCAGAGCTTGTGTCCTCTTGGGTCCAGCTGCTGCTTTCTTGGGGTTTTGAATGCTTATTATGTTATTCCAGTCCCTCAGGGACAACTCAGGCTAGAAAACTACAGGTTGTCAATAATTAGAAGGTAGTCTAATCCTGGACAAAGCTAATCACTACCTACCTGGCCTGATCTCTACAAGTTCTTGAACTTGGTTTGGGTATGAACAACACTTTTGTGGGCTTGCCACTGTCTAACATTCCAATATACTGCAGTTGGACCTTAGCCAATTGGAAAGCTTTCTTGGTGCAGAATGACAGAACTGTAGGTTTCCCTTTGATGTGGGATTCCTGCCTTCGTTATTCTTTTGCAGACTTCAGATTAGGCTAGAAATAGAACTGAGACACTGTTATACTCCTGGGGTCAGAGCCACCAATCTATTCTTTGCTTCTGAATTTCTTCCTTCTTAATACATAGCCTACAGTATATGACCACTCTTTACCCTGGGCTGCCATTCTTGGAGATAGGTCCCCTCTTCAGTTCACTTTTGATGTGTGACCTGGAATTTGGTAGCAAATGATAGCTTCCAGTTGGTACTTATTTCTTCTCTTTCCACAAGCCAGGCCACTTGGGGTTGCCATTGGTCCTCTTCTTTTTCTGTTCATAATGTCCCACACAGCAATACCTGGCTAGACCCTGACCTCATTGTATCTATATATTTCTCTATCTAACTCCTGATACTGACCTGAACTAGAAAACTGAGATACTGTGATTTTTTAAAATTGGATTTTTCTGTTAGGAGTCAGTCTAGTGAATTTTATAGATCTTTGCAGAAGAATTGTGAAGAAGAATTCTGTTGTACTTCTTGCTACTCTATCATCTTGGCTCTTTATCCACCTCCCACTTTTACATTGAGAACATCCTTCTTCACTCCCATGTTCAGAAACTTTAAATGTTGTTTGACTCTTTACTATCTCTTATCCCATACATGTATTATCATCTATGCGCCAATCATGTCATTTCTATCTCCACAACATTTCTTGGATACATCCCTTTCTGTCCATGCACACAGCCACCACGGTAGTTCATTACTTTTCCTCTATAGTATTGCAGTAGCCTCCTAATTGGTCTCTCTGTCTCAAGTCTCTTCCTGTTCCAATCCATCCTCCAGATAGCTACCAATGTGATTTTTTAAAAAAATGCAGGTCCAATTGTGTCAATCTCCTATTGAATAGTCTCCACTAGTTCCATATTACCTCCAAGATAAAATACAAGCTCCTCATTTTGGCATTCAAAGCTTTGTTCATAACTTGCAATCAAGCTACCTTTCCACCTTTATTATATAATATTCCTATTCCCTCAACTTACAGCACAATCAAATTTCTTGTTGTTCTGCATCCACATATGATATTCTATCTGTCATGCCATGCTTTTATAATGGATACCCCCATGCCTGGAATACACTCTTAACTCTCAGAATCTTTTGTTTCCTTTACCTTCTAAATGAAGCCTTTCCTGAACCCTTTGACTCTTCCCTTCGCAAACTATCTTTTAAGCATTTTGTGCTTATTCTGTACATATCTGCATACCTGTTCTCCATTAGAATACAATCTCCTTATGAGCAAATATTGTTTCATTTCTGTCTTGGTATTCCCAAGACTGGGGTAGATGCTTAATAAATGTTTGCTGTTAAATCTGCATAAAAATGATAGTTAAGCACATAAAAACTTATAAAATCAGAGAAAAAGAGGATATAGAGAAAGAAGAAGGTCAAGGACAGAGATTTAGAGAAACACACATAGAGAACAAGATCTAGATGATAACTGAACAAAGGAAGATGAGAAGAAGCAGACACATAAAAAAGAGGAGAGAAAAAAAGTAATATTTTTAAAAACAATGAGAAGGGGAGGCAGCTGGGTAGCTCAGTGGATTGAGAGCCAGGCCTAGAGTCAGGAGGTCCTAGGTTCAAATCTGGCCTCAGATACTTTCCAGCTGTGTGACCCTGGGCAAGTCACTTGACCCCTATTGCCTAGCCCTTACTACTCTTCTGCCTTGGAGTCAATACATAGTATTGTCAGAAGTCAGAAGATAAGGGTTTAAAAAAAAAGAAAAGAAATCATGTGTTGTGCCCCACCTCACCCCCAGATTGTGTGCCATGCCCCCCCACAGAGTGCCATATCTTTCCCTTCCTCTGCCTTACCCCAGACTGGGGAGGGGGAAAGAGAGGGAAGTGGCTTGAGCACTCTGCTCAGGGAAAGGATTAATCATTTCTATTGGGCTTCTGGGCAGAGGAGTGGGGAGGCACAGTGGAGAGGGTGGAGAGAGCAGATCCACCAGAGTCCCTCTGCCTTTCTAGTAACTCACTCTGGTGGGCAATGGCATGCATGCCCATAGAGAGGTCTCTGTGTGTCATTTTTGGCACATGTGGCATAGTTTCTTCACCATGGTACTAGGATGACCTCCTTGCATCCTTAAATGGAAATCATCTCCAGCTTATATAAAATCAATTCTATTACTACCATATCACTTTACAGCTTATAAAGTGCTTGAGCATACATGATCTCATTTAAGACTGACAACAGTCCTCCGAAATAAGTACCACAAGTGTTCTTCTCCTCACTTTATAACTGAGGGAACTGAGGCTCAAAGAGTTTAAGTTGCTTGCTCATGGTCACTCATCCAACAAACACAAAATTAAATATTTTAACCTATTTTAAACTCTAATTCCAGCGTTGCATCCACTAGGACTCACTACTTTTGAAGAAAGAAGACTATTTTGGAAAGAACTACATAGAATAATGAAGAGTGAAATACATAGAAACAAGAGAACATTGTATAGAGTAGAGATTTAATACATGAAGAATAAGTGTGAGTATCACCTCCAGAGAATGACCTGAAAAATGGAAGCATGAGAGAAATAATCTATAAAGACATATCTGTTTACCAGAAGATGCCATCTATGATGTAGAGAGGGGAGAGAAGGGCTGAGATACTTGTAAATAAATTATATTAATAAAAAAAGAAAGAGGGCCAGCAGTGCTCTTAAGAGTAAACTCTAAAATTCTAGTGATTTGCTCTAGCAATTTGAGAAGCATGCTACATTCAGCATCAGATTTCCTTCTCACTAATAAGAAACTTGTACTGTTGCCTTCAGGTCACATCTAGTACAATTCCAGACATACATAACTATTCATAAAGCCAAATAAGTATTTAGATAAAGGGAAGGATAAAAGGTTCAAGCACAGGCCTGCCAAAACTTGACAATGATACATGTATTCCAGAAAAGAAACAATGGTTTCCTTTATTTTATATTGACAGAATATGTTTAAGGTCTTCCTTAGACAGAACATAGTGCTTATCAGCTACATGGTATAAGGGGAAATGACTAAAATCTGACTACCTGCATTATTAAGAGGCTTTAAAAATGAATAAGAAAATTTATATAATATACTAAAGTTCTTAGTTTTCTCAGAAAGTCTTATTCAAATCTAAGGAATTATCATTATTTTAATTTTTATTATCTTGTTTTGCTGTTACATGGTTATAGATCTCTTTATTAATCCATGGGTAGGAAATCTCTATCTAGTCAAAGGTCTGGTCTAGGAAGTTTCTAGAGTTCAATGCAATCTCTAAGTGATGACTTCCTGCTTGGAATCACACTATAAAATACATCAGCGTGGCAAGCCAGCATGTTCAGCCCTTTGTGACCACTTTAAAAACCAAGATTGTGGTTAAGAAGGTCACTTAAGGTGAGCCCAGGGCAACATTCCCAGACCTTGTTCCTCTGCTCAAATTCTTGAATGAAGAGAATTATAGCAAGCCCACTTCTCTCTAAAATCGTCTTTTCTCTTCTACCAAATAAGCCGAATCCACAGCCCACTAAAACTGAAGTCCCATCTAAAGCAAAATGATCCAAACCTTCATACCTCAAAATAAAATGTTTCAGAAAAGGATGAGTCTAGGCAGTATGTAGAAATATTTATGAAATGCCTAAAACCCTAAGTTGCAAAAGATACACAACTTACCCAAATATCAGGGAGAAGTTGAGGAAGAGTAAACATTTTGAAATTGACTTTTCCTCTGATGCCAATCTAGATTTTCTTTCAGTCTTAGTTTCAATTACTGTCTTCTGGTGGCACAAATACCTTCAGTGAGGTGTGTTTACCTGTAGAGGGGGAATTGTGAAGCATCATAGGATAATGATGAAGTGTGGAATTAGTCAAAAAGACCTGAGTTCCAATACTGCCTCAAACATTTACATATTGTATGGTGCTGGCCAAAGCCTTTGCCTTAGGTTCTTCCTTAGTGAGGATAATATAAGTATCTACTTCGCAGGGTTGTCAATGAAGGGGAAATGAGAGAACATGTGTATAATGAACAGAATCTGTTCCCTCTGCCCATTCCTTTACAACAGGGTTGTTATATATGTATATATAATGTTATGGAAACCTTAAAAACACTTTATAAATGCAAGTTATTATCATTGTATTAGTGCCATCTTGAAATACAATTTCTGCCTTTGGGAAATGAATTTAGTAAAAAGGCACCTAGAAAGAAATTCTGTTTACTTCGGATATGACCCCTGATTTCTGAGGATGCTCTAATTTCAACCAATGGGATTAAGGAAAGAGAAATATGCTGAAGACCTGGAGCTAAATTGCAGTTAAGCTTGGGTTTTTTAAAGTCAATTACATTCACTATTGTGCCATAACAAATGACAAACAGGATAATTTCAAAAAGAGCTGAAAGACCTACCTGAACTGATGCAGAGTGAAATAAGCAGAACCAGGAAAACATGTTACACAGTATCAGCAATATTGTGCAATGATCAAGAAAGACTTCATTACTCTCAACAGTACAATGATCCAGGACAGTTCTGAGGGATTTGTGACAAAGAATGTTATCTATCTCCAGGGAAAGAACTTAGAGTCAGATGTAGATCAAAGCATATGATTTTTCACTTTCGTTTATTTGGGTTTTTATTTGGGGGTTTGGGTTTTTATAAGAGTATTCTTATAACAATGAATCATATGTAAATACATTTTGCATGATAATACATGTATAACCCATTTCAAGTTTCTTACCAGCTCCAGGAAGGATGGGAGGGAGATAAATTCAGAAAACTTATGTGGAAAATTGTTATTATATATCATTGGTAAAATTAAATACCTTTACAAAATTAAAAATAAAAACACAAATCAATTCCTTCTATTCTTCACTAACTCCATTGTTAGAGGGAATCTTAGTGTTGCACGGTCATTGAGTTAAAATGAGAAAGCTGGCAACCTGTTCTGTACCTTTGGGCTATTATTTCAGCCCAGTATCTATGTAACTAATGATAGCATTATGTAATAATGCTATCTAATAAACTAAATATCTAATAAATGGATGAAGGGATAATGAATGAATAAATAGAGATAGATGATAGATAAGTATGTTAAAAGGTAAGGGACCCATTAAAATGACTCAAATCACTTATCCAACATGAGGCTTAGCTAGTAAGAAAAAAATGAGGTCATTCTTCTTCCTACAGTCAATTCTGCAACTGGTAAAATCATTTGGAAGCATGTAAAAGAGGAAATATGGGGCATTGATTTCACCCAGATTACACAAATGTCTCATTTCCTCACACACATTTGGGAACTTCTAAATCAGGGGTTCTTTACCTTTTTGTGTGTTATGGATCCCTTGGTATGGTAAAACTTATTTTTAGGAACCCTTTCAGAATGTTTTTGAATACATAAAATAAAAGGCTTAAACAAGGGATAAATTGTATTTAAATACATATCTATTTGAGGGGGAGGGGTTACCAAGTTAATGAAGTCCCAAGTTAAGAACTCCAGTCTAGTCTGAGTGTGTGTGTGTGTGTGTGTGTGTGTGTGTGTGTGTGTGTTTGTGTGTGTGTGTGTGTGTATGAATCAATTCTGCCAAAGTATTCCTCGCACTCAAAAATGAGTGTAAAAAGGGGAGGTGACAATGGAGGAGGGAAAAGGAGCCAAGAAAGAAAGGGGGGTTAAGACATAAAAAGGGGCTAACCTTTCCTGAAATATCCATTTTTTTCCTATCAACAGTGTAAAGGGAATCTATTAAATATCTGATATGAGAAATAATATATATTTAAGCTATTGACCAGAGGGGAATTAAAAAAAATAAGACCAGAGGTTTTTTTTTCTCCTCTAGAACTCTTTTTCCATATTTTGTTCAGTGTCTGCATTTGCATTCAGTCTCTATAGTCATGTACAGCTAAGTGGTTTAGTTTAGAAAATAAACAGAACTGTACCTGTTTCCCCAGACACTTACATGAACGAGTATCCTGAAAAAAATGAGTCATTCAAAAATAAACAGTCAAAAGCCACATTCACATTTGTCTGGGAATTCATGTTGGGGAATGGCTTTTTGGATATGTAACAATGAAATGATACATTTTGATCGCTTTAATCATCATTCATAAATCTCTTACGGGTTTTGCCAAAGTAAATATATTAGCTGCAGTCTAAAACATACCCATTTTGTACTTTGAAATATTGTTTTCCTTTTCAAATAGCCAGATAATCAACACAGAAGAATTTGAGCACAACACAGTATGCCTCAGACAGTCTATAAACTATTTTATGTCTTAAGTAAAAGAGGAAAGGAGCAAAATGAGACTGTCTTGTGGTATGATATGATCTGCTATCACCTGCCAGGTGGACAAACAAAGAAAGCTGAAGAGTTAAAAGGTGGGAGACTTGAGGAAAATGTTGGGAGTTTAGAAATTAGAGTGCCAAATCTTGACATTTTTACTTCTACATCTTCTAGATAGTTTCTTTCCTCTCCATTTACATGCTCACCACACTATTTTGGACCTTTGGGGACTCTTCTCTGGACTATTGCAATGCCTCTTCATTGAACTCTCTTCTCAAGTCTCTTCCTTCTCAGATCCAGTCTCCACATTACTTAAGTTTTTGTCTTAAAGTGAAGGTCTCACTATGTCACTTCCCTATTTAATACATTGGTACACTATTACCTCTTGGGCCAAATATAAACCCTTCTGTTTGGCATTCAAAGCTCTTCAAGTCTTGCCCCCTCCACCCTCTTTTTCTTGTCTTCTCCCACATTACTTCCCTCTATGTACTATGTCTTACCCTTTACAGGCTGTGTGACCCCAACCAAGCAAGTTAGTTAATCTTGGTGTCCCAGACAATTTTCCAGTGGTTCCATGTTACCTCAGGAAAGATCAAGAGAGGCCTTTTGAAAGAGATAATGGGTTGATCCTTGAAGGTGGTAGGAAGTTCAAATAGTACAGAGAATGGAGATCATTCCAGGCATGGGGAATGAAAATAGAAGGTGTATGCTGGGTTTGGAAAACAGCAATTTAGGCCAGAGTATATGAGGAAGAAAAAGGCAAAATCAGTCTTACAAGATAGACTGAAACCAGATTGTGGATGGTTTTAAAGGCCAAAGAGAGGATTTTCTATTTGATTCAAAAGGTGATAAAGAATCTCTCAATTATCCATGAATCAAGGAGTAAAGTGGTCAGAACTATCAGCTTCAGGAATATCAGTTTGGTGACTGTAGAGAGGAATTGGAGAGGTATAAGACTGGAAGACGGTCTCCTGTACTCTAATTTTTTAAGATTTTCTGTAAATGTTGAAATAGAGATTTCAGTATTATAATTCAAAGTTCTCTAAAGCAATATAGCATGCATACAAAACAGAGGCATCATGTTAGAATAGCTCAACATTGAATCAATCAAAAAGAACTGGGTTTGAATCCTGCTCAGTAATTAGCCACCTGAGTACGAATGAGAGAATTGCTTAACTTCTCTTAGCTCTGGTTTTATTATCTATAAAATGAGTATAATAATAATTACTTTAGAAGGCTATTATGAGACCCCATGCAGTTTCTATAAAGAACTGAATAAATATCAGCTGTTGAAATTCTGGAGGCGAGAAAGAAATAATTAAACCTTTTCTGGAGTGATGAATTCTAAAAAATTATGGAGAATTTGAGTGATTGCTACCAATTCATGATTATTCTGGGGTTTAGATATACAATTTTGAATTATAAGGAGTCTCGTCTTCTCATTCTCTCTTCTGAAGCTCATATTTGGAGCATCTCACCATTTAATAATCTTATAAGAGAATGTAGAAGCTCATTCCATTCTCCATCAGATTATACAAATGACAGAACTAGTAGAACAATATGTAAAATAATAATATCATAAGAACCAACAACTTCGAAAGTCATATGAACATTGATCAATACAATGGCCACTCATGATGCCAGAGCACTGATGATGAAATAGGCTGTTCATACACACACATATAGTATCTATATATGTATCTATATATACACATATATATGTATATATACCCACACACATATACATACATATATTTTCTCATCCACCCCATACATATATACACATATACATATATGCTATATATGTATATATTGTAAGAATGAAATTTGGGAGATGCCATCTTTAAGTATATATATGTATTTTCTATGGACACGTGGAAATTATCAAACTACATTTCCCGTGGTCCAAAGGGTTTCTGGTTCTGGTTCTTTGGGCGTGGGGACGCCTACGTCTCCACACAGAGAACAGTTTAAATCTCCTGGGTTAGGGGGGAGTGGCCCTCTTGGCCAGCAGACTCAGGAAGAGACATGAGGTAATAATGGCTGGGGCAGCAGTTTTGAATTCTTACAAGCGTGTGGTCTAATGATTTTATCTCTATCAGCATGGCTTTAATTAAAATACTAATTTCTATATTTATCTCAGCCTTTATCATTTTTTATCCTTATAATACACAAAATAAATTCTGTATATTTGTAGTATGCTCATTTTATGTGAAGTCAATACACTCAAATTCAGGTATACTTGATTAGCAATCAAAAAAATAAAGGCAGAAAAAAAACTAAGATAATTTTTTTTAATTACATATTCAATCTGCACCATTTCCTGAAGCAGCATTAAGTCTTACAGAGTTCACTAAATCATTTACATTGTCACTCTGAAAAGCATTAGTATGAGTTATTGAATATTTTTGCACCAAACATTAGCTCCTGCATCAGTCTTTGTCCAGAGTTCTTGCTTGTAACAGGTCACATCAGAGCATTGCTGCTTTTCTTTTTTTTTTAAATTAATTCTATTTAGTTATTAATAATGGCCCCAATGTACAAGAGTAATGATGCTGGTAACTCTGATAAGCTTAAGAAAAGTCATCAAGTGCCTAAGTATGTTTGTATAAGAAATGTAATAATTATAATAATTGGATTCATTATTATCCATGATTTTCAACTTACTCAAAGGTTCTCAGAATGTGTTGGTCAGGTAAAATGAGGTCCTATTATACATATATGTATATACATGTACATATAAGTATGTATCTCCATACATATATAGAATTATGTGTATGAATCAATATAAATACATATATTTGCATACAGCTATTGAGGAAATTTATTTTGCTTGACCATGCATATTTGTCACAAGAAATTTGTTCTTGTTTTCTTTTTTTCAATTTGCTGCAGAGTGGGAGGAAGAGAAAATATATTTCTGTTGAATGTTTTTTCTATAGAGAGGTCTGGAAAAGATGTTATAGAAATAAAATGTTATGTGAACTTTTCATATGTCACTGTATTCTTAGTTTTATTTAACAGTTTTCCTTCGTTATGAGATATCTTGTGCCCCAAATTGTAGTGATTTGGAAATAAAATTTAAAAAAAATTCATCAATAAAACTTTTTACAGAGACAGTGCAGGGAAGTAAGGTAAAGAAGGGAAAACACAAATTATCATAAATAATTGGGATTTAAGATTAATTTGAATGAAATATTTTTTCTTCCTTCATTTTGATTTATCATAAATCTTTGTTTAAAACTATTGTATCTAGTGGGTTATAATGTTGTCACAGAAGTCTGCTTTAAAATATTTGGTAAATAAGTGAATGAATGAATGAATGAATGAATAAATAAGCACTCATTAAGCACCTACTATGTGCCAGGTACTATACCAGAGATGTAAATATAAAAGTGAACAATCCTTTTCTTCAAGGTTTTATTCTACTGTGTAGAGTGTTTATATTTATATTTATAGTATCTATGATGTATAAATATATTCTTCTAGGAGTTTTAATATGTAAACAGACAAGTGAATCCAAATTATAAAGCAAAATACTAAAAGTCAATTCAAGAAAAGAGAATTAACAGCTTGTGGTGGGATTCGTATAGGTGGCCAGGGGAAAAAAATCAGAAAATCCTCTGGGTGACTATAGTACCTGAGCTTGAGGGAAACTTAGAAGTCCAAGAAACAGAGGTAAGGGGAAGAATGTAAGTGAAAGACTATCTGCACAAAGTAATAGAAGTAAGAGACAGATTGTGTGAGGAAGAGAGAGTGAGTAAGGTAGACTGGAATAGAGAAAACATGAAGAGGAGTAAGATAAAACAAAACTGAATGGAGAAATGGCAGCCAAGCTGTAGAAGGCCTTAAGTGCCAGATTTAATTTACCTGAGGGTATTCATTTAGACTAGTTATTTGTCAAACGTTCCACAGAACCTAAGGACTTTTCTATGGTCTATCCTTAGAGGTTCCTGGAAAGGAAATATGGTCGTTATGGATATATTTATTTTGTCTTCTCCATCTGTGACAAACACTGCCCCAAAATTACACCAAAAATGGGAATTATAGGGCATTAAGAAAACAACTAAGAAAAATTTTTCTAGTGCACAATCACTAAAAACCAATGGTTGAGACCTTTCTTTGAATGGTGGAAATAAGAACCTGAGCATCAACAAGAGAAATAGGATACAAAAAAAATGCCCTATTTAGAAAATCATTTCATGAAATGCTAGACAGTTGGTCATCCTAAGCTGGAGACAAACAAAAAAAAAGCAGCTTGTCTCTGTGTGAGATGAAGGGGCCTTCACAGAAGTAAAAAGAAGAAAAACTAACTCATGGCAAGGATAGAATGACAGGAATAGGGAGCAAAGAGCAACTTCAACTTCTAGGGGAGAGATGGATCAAAGAGGAAATGGGCCAAAAGGCGAAAGAGAAACAGTCTGCTCAGAAGAAATCACAACTCCTGTTTTGTGTATTACAGTAGTAAGAGCTGAGTGTCAATAACTTAGAAGACAGATTCAAAATAGAAATCTTATAGAAAAAAAAGGAAGGCTGGAGAAGGCTGAAGAAGATCTGGCCCCCCAAAATTGAGGAGTATTAGCAATAATTATAGCTGGTGCTGATAAACATGTTAAGGTTTACAGAGTGCCTCACTTAAATTATCTCATTCTTATCCTTATTACAGTCCTGTGGAGTACTATCATTTCCCCATTTTAAAGATGAGAAAAGTGAGATTCAAAGAGAGTCTATTACTTACCCATTATCTCACAGCTGAAAAGCGTGGCAGAGAGTTTTCATAATAGGATAGGATAAAGACAAGTTCTGCCTGTTCCCAAATTCCTTTTCCATTCCAAATGCCTGGAACTGCCACCAATAGTATCACTCTCTTTGGATTTAGTTATTATCTCTAGGATGTTACCGCTATGCCATGGTGAAGCAGAATGGTATAGGGACTGGAAATTGGGCTAGCCGCCAGGAAAACCTGAGTTCAAGTCCTGCCTTTGATATTTAATGACTCCACATGGCAAGAGAAGGTGCCAATTTGTATTGGCAGGTAGAGTTTCTTCATTAAGGAATTCCCTACACTCATGAAATGACAGGACCCTATGCTACTGATTAATGACTATATATAACTATGAGGTTATACTATTAACAGTAATATGACTTGATTTCTCAGCTGAGTCATCACTGAAGTGAACAACAATAACAAAAAATGGGACCCAAGGAGATTTAAGTTTTGATGAGGATCTAGAGAAGAGGTAAACAGGCAGGAAATGCCCAGACCTTAGGTTGCTGTCTAGCAAAGGCAGATATATAAGTAGGGTTTGGCAGTGGGAGGTCTTGGCCAATGACTACTTGAGATAAAATACTGAAAGGAAAGAAGCGTCAAAGGCAAGTTTCAAAACTTTGCCTCTGTCCCTGGAGGCAAAGTTGGTTTGCATTCTCTTCAAATGATTATGTTTTGTGTGTGAATGAAAAATAAATAGTCTTTCTCAGTTAGGATACTTAGAGACCTTTGAGATGAAACAAACTATATGACAACTCTTTTCTGTCTTTGCAGTGGAATCTCAGTGGCTCTAGTGAAAAGATAATGAACTGGGTCCTCTGACCCTTTTTTACTTACAAAACTCTTTTACTTACAAAAATAACAAACATATTTTGGCAAACGATAAGGTCCATGCTGCCCCACTACCCACCAACTTCGACCCCTGTTGTGCATTCAGGACCTCCAAAATACCTACTAATTCATGGAGCTGAACTTAAGTAGGGTATTTGATTTTAAAACAACAATTATGAACTTGTATTTTCATCTACTACTTCAGTAGTGCAAGAAGGGAGGGAATTAGTTTGTCAATAGCAGAGTTTTCCTACAAGAATGAACAATACGGAAATGTATAACTCAGATCAAATTGCCTAGCAGCACTGGGAAGGGGAAGAGAAAGGAAGGAGATGAATTCTATCATCTTAGGAAAACTTGTGTGGAAATTTGTTTTTATGTGTAGTTGGTTAATATATATATATATACATTAGTGGAATTCCCTTACTCCTACAGCCACAGAGTTTGAATCCCATGTCCTAGTAGAGATGATCTCTGATTACCCATATTTTCCCGCAAACTTTAAACTGCTTGTATTCTCACAATATTTCTCTTATCCTGCCTTTTATGCTCTTTTCTTTCCTTTTGCCAATAGAATGTCAGAACCTTAGTTTTATTTTTCTCTTTGTATCCCTAGGAGAGTTCCTGAACTGTGAGGTCGGAAAGGTGAGGTGAGGGAGAGCTTGTGATAACGTTGGTGGTAATTCACTTTAACAATGAAGATGAGTGACTTTTCTGCAGTGTAATCTTAGAGGTTTGCCTAGAGGCCTCTAAGCTTAAATGATTTAACCAGATTCAAACATTCAGGATGTGTTAGAGTACAGATTTGAATCCAGATTTTACTGACACAAAGACCAACAAATTCTCTACCCAGTACTCACACTATCTCTTTCTTGGTGTCCTGAGAGCCTGATAAATGCTTGTTGTATTTAAATGAATTGGTGCATTAAATTCTCTTTCTTTTCTTCTTCTTTTCTCTACTCTTTTTTCTTTTCCTTTTATTATGATCTCTTTTGCTTTCTTTCCTCATTCTTTCCATGTGTAGCAAAGTTCCTTTCACACATCTCATTCTTGTTAGAATAAAAAGGGAGGACCCCAATATACCATATGAAATGATAGGGAGGCCCACTCTTGATGAACTTTGAGTAGCATGAAGGGAAGCTAACATCTCTAACCTCTTCTCTTCTCATCCTTCTGCAAGGGAGATTTTAATTCTTGCCAGGAGGAGGAGTAGGAAATTGGAGTTGGAGACCATGCTGCTCTTCTCAGGGAGAGTACAGTACAAGATTAGAATTATACCTATTTGTTCTCTCAAATACTACCAGTCTAGGGAATATTATCTAGTTCAGTCTAACTGCTGATCACTTTCTTATCATTCTTAGGGGAAAGGGGAATGCCTATCTCTAAGTCCAAGCTTGATCCTTTTCCATCTAATAATAGTTCCATAATGAAAACACATAATGAATACCAAAGAAGCCCATTTATCCAAATCCTAGCCAAACAGAAATCAGAGATGGTATACAAAATAGAATATATACTAGACAATAATAAAGGGAAAGAACTGTCCCATTGGAAGGGAAATAACTCAGGTCAATCAAGAGTTTCTCTCAGGAGAAACTTCCCAAAGTCTCTATTGCAGCTGCCAGGAAATAGGGACATCATGGAGACTGCCAGCTCCTTGCCTGTTTTCCCAGTCTTTCCTTTCAGCAACCTTAAATGGAATTGGCATCTTCCATCTTCTGTAAGCCAGAAGTATTTTAAATTATTCAAAGTTTGAAGAGTCCTGAAGAAGACTTGAACCTTAAAGAGACCCTAAGTAGACAAAACTTGAAGAGACCTGATTGAAGGAGACTGAAGATTAGGGCTCTCCAGCTCTCTCACCATCTCTGCCCCACACAGGGAGAGGCATTTATCTCCATCAATAAGGAAAGAATCTCATATCGTGGTCTTTGGGACAGGGGTTGCATTAGATTTCAAGTGGCACATTTATAGTTTGTAAGAGTATCAGATTTTGAGCAACCATGTTTGATTAGGGAAACTTCTGGAAATCCATTTCAATGGTTGGCTCAGACAACAGATTTTTCCTCTCTACCAGTGGAAATAGAATAGACTAAGTTTAAAAACTAAGTGGCCAACTCGGGTTAACAGTCAAGAACATAGAGAGCTTAGTGTCTAGAGTTGGGATCTTGCCATTTCAGAATATGACAGACTTCAGAGCTAAGACTCCCAGGGAGCAGAAGCTGTAGGCAGCAAAAATATGGACCAACCTTTCAGAAAAACTTGCCCTGGCAGAACCAGTATGCCAAATAAGCAATATTTCAAACAAAGAACAGTAAAGCATTATCACAAGAGGACATCAGAGACCCTGTAGTGTCAGAAGTATGAATTTCTCCCCCACTCATTTTTCCTCAATTTTGTACCTCTTTGGTTGGATCATTATACATTTATTCCAATGATGTTGTGTATGTTTGTGGGATGCTGCACCCCAAGTCCTACTCCTCTGTGGAGAAAATGTCCTACTGCTGAATGCCAAAGCCCAGTGAATGAAGAGATCCCATATTTCCTCATTTTAATAATAATAATGGTAATAACTAACATGTATATAGTGCCTATTAGGGACCAGGTACTGTGCTAATTTACAAATATCTCATTTAAATTCCCAACAACCTTGGGAGATAAGTGTTATTATTTTGCCATTGAGGATACTGAGGCAAAAAGAGGTCAAGTGACTTATCCAGGGTTACTTAGTTATTAAATGCCTGAAGCTGGAAATGAATTTAAATCTTGCAGACTCCAGGCTCAAAGTTCTATCCACTGTGCAATTTAATTGTCTTTATAATTGTTAAAACAGATCTTAGTAATCTTTAGCTCATTATGACACTATAACACTGAGAATTACCCTTAATGTTTTGAATTAAGATTTTCAAACAGTAGGCCTCAGAAAGGAGGGAGAAAGAGGTCTTCAAACCATACCTACACATCTCTTGTAAGGCCACACAAAATGACTTCAGCAACCACATACTGTAATAACATGATATATGTTCTACTGTATTTTTTGTTATTGTTAAATATTTACAACTATATTTTAATCTCATTTAAGCCCCACTCAGGAGTGTTGACCCCACTGTTGAGTGTGTTTAACACTTCAGCCTTAAGAATACTTTCAGGCTAAGTCAATAAGCACCTACTGCGTGCCAGGCACTGTGCTAAGCTACAGGGATGCAAGACAGTCCCTGCCCTCAAGGAGCTCCCAGTCTAATAGGGGAAACAACAAATAAACAACTGAAAACAGAGTAGACTGGAGATAAGATGGGGAAAGTAAGGAGGAAAGCAAGGTATAAAGGATTCTGAAGACAAAACAGATTTTTTTTTTAAATAACCCTTACTGTGTTTTGGTTCTAAAAGGCATGCCAGGCAATGGGGGTTAAGTGATTTGCCCAGGGTCACACAACTAGGAAGTATCTGAGTTCAAATATGAGCCCAGGACCTCTCATTTCTGAGAGGTCTGGCTCTCAATCCACTGAGCCACCCAGCCGCCTCTGCAAAT
Organism: Gracilinanus agilis; assembly: GCF_016433145.1. Taxonomy (NCBI): domain Eukaryota; kingdom Metazoa; phylum Chordata; class Mammalia; order Didelphimorphia; family Didelphidae; genus Gracilinanus; species Gracilinanus agilis. The sequence continues at coordinate 372,681,020 of NC_058132.1, forward strand.
AGATTTTATATTTGATCCTGGAAGTGCCTGGGAATCATTGAAGTTTGTGGAATAGGAATTTGGATTGGTGTTTAAGAAAGATTTGACATCTGAGTGGAGGTGAGACTGCCCCTCAATTCTTTCTCAGCCATCAGCCCTGAAAGTTACACTCCCCTCCATTACTCATCATCAAATCTTGGGTCCTTTGTGCCCTTAGCTTACTGTTTTATCGGGCTTTACCAAACCTCAATCCTCCACTACTCTCCCATCCACTTTCTCTGATCCTATTCACATGCCGGTGAATAAAGCTGAAGAAAATCATGAAATCCTGCTGACGGCATCTACAATAAACTCATGTTATCTAATCCCATTGGGCCCTCGTTGTAATGAATCATCAATTCACTGTGGCACTCTTCAGATGGCTGTTCTGTTCCAAACCTTCTCATCTCTCCTCAAGCCTCCTATGGCACCCTCTTCTCTCCTTCTGTGCAAAGAACATTCTTTATATATCTTGAAGGCCATTTGCCAAGAGTTCCCCATTTCTATCTCCTACAAAGCATTCTGTGTAGCACTTAAAGCCCTTTACAACCTGGCTCCTTACACATACCAATGATCTAGTGACACCAGCTTTCCTGTCCTCACCTACTAATCTCCCTAATATACACCTTTTCACTTGCTATCCCCTATCCCAGAAAAGTTTTCCCCCCTCATGCCTTGCTCTCTCCCTTCAAGAATCAGTTCAAATTCCATTTTCTGTGAGACCTTCCCCTTTAACATTACCATTACCTTCTCTCTGTCTCTGTCTCTGTCTCTGTCTCTGTCTCTGTCTCTGTCTCTCTGTCTCTCTGTCTCTCTCTCTCTTTTTCTCACACACACACACATACATATACACACATGTGCACAGCGTAGACCTGATACAGAAGAAACACGGAGATTCTTATTAACTGACTTGTCAGGACCTAAATTTACCTTTTAGTTCTTTCTTATTTTACAAAGGTCTAGGTGACCTTTGCAAAGCACATCTTCCCCCAAAAAATCTCAGTTGTTTCCTTTGTAAAATTAGGGCAATCTTTTAAATCCCTTCCAGTTCTAAACATAAAATGCTACCAATGCTTATTTATTTGGCAGGTTGATCTAACCAGGCTGAAAGGACTAGAAATACTGAGGAAAAACTAGCCTAACTCAACTCAGCATGAAGAACGCCTGCCTCCTACATCAGCCAGAGACTGCTGCTGGTTTCACCTCTGACTCCAAAAAGCTAACCCTGTCCATCCGTGTCTGTGGAGAGACCAACCACACCCACAACACCGGATCCTACCTAACACAGTAAGTCCATCAGTCAGTCAACAGGCATCAAGTGCTTTCTATGTGCCTGGCACTGGGCTAAGTTTCTCCATAATTTTTGGATCTTTCTCTCTCCCTCTCTCATCTTTATTAATAAGCCATTAAACCTCTGGCCTGGTCTCCATTGTTATCTTAACAATCAGAAGGATTTACAAAGATCAGTAAATAATATTCTAATACCCCACACTACATATATCTTTTTCTTCTGCTATGGTTGATATTCTATTCTTGTAATTGACATAGTTAGGTCTAGCTTTTTCTAAAATCATAGTCATAGTTACTACCTAAGGGATTATATGTGATTCCTTTTTTATAATCACTGATACAAAAATAATACAGGCAGTTTCCTTTTCAATGACTAGTGTTATATCACAGCTATCCAAATATTCATTTCTGTGTATTGGAGTCAGCTAATTATTGTATCTAATTTAGAACTTAGAAAATTAATAAGGTTTGGAGGGGGGAATTTAATTCATTTAAAAATGTACCAGAAGCATTGCCCAAACATCACTAACGGTATATAAAAATATTCTTTTTTAAAAAAAAAGAAAAGAAACTACAAGCTCTTAGGAAGTACATGTGCAAGAAGATTGATACACTGATGATAACAATGATATTCATATAGTCTCCTTCTATAAGGTAATTTTTTTATTCTCAGGAACTTCTTGCTGGGAAACATAGCAGTGAGGTGCTACTTTTCTCACCACCCCAATGTGTGGAATTACTTCAGATCTTAATGAAATTCCTCAGGATCTCTTTCTAGGGATAAACCAGTAGACTGGGTAGGGACTAACCAATAATGAAATGAAAACTGAGATGACAGGCCTTTTATCTCCATCTCTAAAGGTTCAAGGGTTTCTGCTCCAGACTAGGGATAGGAATATCACTCTAAATCGAGGAACCTCAAGACAACTAACCAAATGCCAAATGTGCTCCAGTCCAGAGGATGTTCAAAAGACTTGCTCACTTCTAGGGTCATTCTCAAATAGAACTGTGAAGTATCTGAGCAAACTTTATGCCACAGTAACCTTGAGCTTTTGGTCATTCAAGATTTGACACAGCTTTCCAAGCTGTTTGGCAATATGAATAGTTTATATATAAGAATAGTTCATAAAAATATGTAGTGGGACAGTCCCCCCAGCATGTACCATGGAGTTGTCAAAGAAGGGCAGAATTGACATTTCTAGCCTCTTCTTAATACACCCTTCTCCAACAGAGACTTGATTTCCTACCAGGAGCAAAAGGAAAAGGTTGGGAATGAAAACTTGGTCACTTGGCTCTCCTCAGAGAGGGGGATTGAATATCTACACAAATATGTGTGCATTTTTGCATGTAAATGAAATATGTGTACATATGTATAAATATGTGTGTATGTATATATGTACATATACATATACTCTTAAATATTATTAGTCTAAGGCAGTGTTGGCAAATCTTTTAGAGACTGAGTGCCCAAACTGCACACTAACACTGCATGTGAGCTGCCCTGCTACCCCAGACAGGGGAGGGAGGAATTGCTTCCATTGGGCTGCCAGGCAGATGAGTAATAAAAGTGAAAAATGTCCTCAGGCATGTTGTAAAGGGGGAGGGGAGTGTCCCACTCTGGTATGCATGCCAAAGGTTCACCAACATGGGTCTAAATGATATAGTTTTCAGGTTCAAGCTAAACTTCTGATAGCTCTTTTTTAATGGGGAAAAACATGGCTACAAGCTCAATATCCAAGGCTTGCCCCTTTTCACACCAAATACCAGTGCCACAACCAACACATCAACACATTTATAGCAAATAATAAAGGTATCCATTTATCCAAATCAATAGCAAGATAGAAATCAGAAAAAGTACATATAGGAGAATACATGCCAGACAAGATAGAGTGAAGGAGATCTCTCATTGGGAGTAAAGTGCCTCAGTTCCACAAGAGAAAAAGACAAAGAAAGAGACAGAGAGAGTTCCAGATCTTACTCAATGTGAAATTCCCTGATATTTTTAATGTAGCAAACTGAGGATAGGAACTTGAAAGAGCTTACCAGGTCCTCTCATGGTGACTACTTCCCAGAATCTTTTTCTTCTTAAAAGTAGGATTGACATCATACATCTTTTCTCTCAGTGTTGGAAGCAGATTCCCAAAGAGACTTAATAGAATCAAAGAAGACTAATGACATGAGACTCTCCTCTCTCTTCTCTCCAATTCTGCCTTGACCTTCAAGAAGACATAGAACACTGATATCCACCAATGAGGATCTAGTTTCATACTAATGGGCTATGGGGATAGAGTTATATAAACATAACTAAAGACTCTTACTGGAAAGTAAGATAATTACTGCTTTCACCTCATGTTATTTTTCCAGTTCATTTTTATATATCTTTCTAAAAGATGGACTTTCCTTCCTTTCTTTCCTTGAGGATTTTAGCACCCATAAAAGATAAACAAACAATATAAGATATATTATTATAATACTATATATATATATATATATATATATATATATAT